>NC_087082.1:3231183-3420307 GCF_026151205.1 Bolinopsis microptera | reverse complement strand
ACCCCGGTGATCCCAGGATCCCATGATCATCTTCTCATAAGGTTTTGTTGTTAATACTATAGGTCGTTCCTTTTAGTTTCTTCTTTTTTGTTTACCTTGAGCAATAAATTTCTGCAAATAGTGTTAACCTAGTGACTGCATATTCCAAACCAGCTTTGGATTGCAACTTCTAGATTTATAAAACCACAACTGAACTAGATGGGACATACAGACTTGGTCGATTATTCCATGGTAGTCTTTTTCAAAATAATTTTATTTTGAGTACCGATCACGATAGGATAAATAAATAAATAAGATCGGATAATTGAATAAACGATCGAATAAATAAATAGACAAATAAAATTATGCTTGTGATTCGGATTTTAAATTGTTCGGAACCATAGAAACACCGTTCTGTTTATAATTATGAACTTAATTATAAACTTAAGAACTTGACCTTTTTCACTAACCCCAATCTGAATCTCTATTTTAATCCAGAGAATTGTTTTTGTACACTGTACGACCGCCCACGTGCAAATAGATAAGAAATAGGTAGTTGCATAATAACCATGGTAACGGTGTTAAAAGTGCACTTGCACGTGCAAGGATTTGAGAGGGGCATTTTTATCAGTTTTTTTGTTATTAGTATTACGTGGTGTTCAGTGCGAGCTATATTTTAATTGGATGTATCTTCTTTGTGATGGATATTTGTTGATGCTATAAAAACTGACTACCAAAGAATACTATTAGCTTCCTCCCTGTGACCACGGGCTTTCTAGTATTTATATAATATTGTTATATGGACACGTTCATTGAAGTTTGAGGATATTGGTAAATATTAGTGACCCTACTAAATGGCACGATGATGTAAAATGTGTCACACTATAAAACTATATAAACCCTCAATGGTTAGGATAATCGTTTCATCCTCTAGATAAACTTTGTCGCATAACGATATCTTTATCAGACAATAAGATATCGTTTAAATGCGGCCGGCAGTGAGTTGTAAACTTTGTCACACTATAAAAACGTGACAGAGTTTATATGGACCCCTTGTTGCCGTGTTTGACCAAATTTCCGAATTTCAAATTTATAGGATAGTTGCATATGACTATTATCTACATATTTAGCGACTTTTTTCGTTAAATGGTAGCACCTTGTAAACTCCGTCACACATTTAAGAAATTTATATGAGGGATGTTTATGACATCCTGACAAGAAATGCCGAATAGTCTAGCATTATTTTGTGAGCTGAATGTGTTTGGAATTGTTCACATATTTCATTGTTATAGGCAAATACAAATACAGAAGGCAGAATTAGGTAAATTTAGTCACATAAATTTGTATGATATCTCAACATGTGTGAAACAGTGATGCACGCCGCCGCCGGACGCCGCCGCGCCGGCACATTTTCACACGCCGCCACGCCGATACCTCTCAAGTCGGCGTGGCGTGAAAATTTAAAAAAATTTCAAAGCAGCTACTAGTTCTGAATTAGAAAGAGTATGGAGCCAGTTGGGGTTGATTTTGAACTCTAGGAGATCCAAATTGCATGATTGTCCAACGACAATGTTAAGAATTTGATTTTTCTTAAATATAATTGGGACAATGTGAAGTCATCCCTGAATGTAACTGAGTAAATTGAATAATGTTTCTTTTAATAAAAGGATCAAGACTTTTTTCTTGTTTTAGCCGTTTAATATGAACATTCCTATTTATTGAAACATAACAGGAATTAGGAATTAACAGGAATTAACAAAATTAGGTAATATTACAATAACAGTGATTAGGTCACATTACAATAACATTGATTCCAGGTATTGTAACACTTAAAGTCATTATACTCATGAAATTGAAAGTACAAATTAGAGTTTTCTGATGGTAGCATTATGGGGCTACTCGCTGCTATGAGGCCACTTCGTTACAATTTTTGTGGGCCTGGAAATTCAAACCTAAATTTTGACAAAATTATGTTCTACGCCGCCGAACGCCGCCACGCCGGGCCATTTTGGGCACGCCGCCGCCGGTTGGTGAAAAATGAACCGGCGTGCATCACTGGTGTGAAATTGAGTAAATATTAGTATACCAACTTAAACACCCTATATTACGTACTAAGGATCAATTAACAATATTTCAACCATACGCCGGTCATTTTAAATTATTATATGGCAGTGATATGTTAACATTGGCAAAATTTCAACACCTGAACAGGGTAAAAATTTGCAAATTTCGTCACAAAAAAATATTATAACTTTATTTGCTCCGTGTTGGCAAAATAACTAATTTATCGACATAGTGATGGTGATAAAGTAACATTATATACTAATTGAGGTATGATTCTTCAAAATAGGGGCAAGAAATGTAAATTTCGTCACATCAGCCATAGCATCAGTTAGATAGATTTTCTTTCATATCAACTGCCCTTATTATAGCTAGAATGGATTTATACAGGAAATATAGAAACCCATGCCCATTTTTCATCACATTGAAATTATACTGTTGGGGCAGGAAAAGTAAATTTCGTCACATTTCGGTAAATTAGTGATATCAAACTCAGCATTGTTAAACTTGGGTTCTGATTTGCTGAAAAATAACCAACCAATAATTCCTGGAAGAAAATTGAATTTTAACTGAGGTATGGTTCTTTAAAATAGGGGCAAGAAATGTAAATTTCGTCACATACGTAATTTTAAATTTTAGATAGATTTTATTTCCTACCAATAGTCCTTATTATAGTCGGAATAGATTTATACAAGAAATGTAGAAACCCATGCCAATTTTTCATCACATTGAAACTATGCTGTTGGGGCAGGAAAAGTGAATTTCGTCACATTTCAGTAACTTAGTAAAATTAAACTCAGCATTGTTAAACTTGGGTTCTGATTTGCTGAAAAATAACCAACCAATAATTCCTGGAAGAAAATTGAATTTTAACTGAGGTATGGTTCTTTAAAATAGGGGCAAGAAATGTAAATTTCGTCACATACGTCATTTTAAAATTTAGATAGATTTTCTTTCGTATCAATAGTCCTTATTATAGTTAGAATGGATTTATACAGGAAATATAGAAACCCATGCCAATTTTTCATCACATTGAAATTATACTGTTGGGGCAGGAAAAGTAAATTTCGTCACATTTCAGTAACTTAGTAAAATTAAACTCAGCATTGTTAAACTTGAGTTCTATTTTGCTAAACATTAACCAACCAATAATTCCTGGAAGAACATTGAATTCTAACCGAGGTATGATTCTTCAAAATAGGGTCAAGAAATGTAAATTTCGTCACATACGAGTACGTCATTGTAAAATTTAGATACAATTTCTTTCACGTGAACAGTCCTAATTACAGTCCGAAATGATTAATACAGAGATACAGGAAATATAAAAACCCCTGCCCATTTTATAATGTATGTAATATGTTAATCACAGACTATTTCATTCTATAATCATTGTTTCCAAATTTAACCTATTTATGATGTCTTATCATTTTGTGACGATGTTTACATCAACTGCCCTATACTTAAATCAACTGTATCCGTGTATCGTCCTTATATAGAGTTTTCCCGCAAAATTTAACTTATTTACGATGTCGTATCATTTTGTGACGATGTTTACATCAACTGCCCTATACTTGAATCAACTGTATCCGTGTATCGTCCTTATATAGAGTTTTCCCGCAAAATGTAACCTATTTATGATGTCGTATCATTTTGTGACGATGTTTACAACAACTGCCCTATACTTGAATAAACTGTATCCGTGTATCGTCCTTATATAGATTTTCCCCGCAAAATGTAACCTATTTACGATGTCGTATCATTTTGTGACGATGTTTACATCAACTGCCCTATACTTGAATCAACTGTATCCGTATATCGTCCTTATATAGAGTTTTCCCGCAAAATTTAACTTATTTACGATGTCGTATCATTTTGTGACGATGTTTACATCAACTGCCCTATACTTGAATCAACTGTATCCGTGTATCGTCCTTATATAGAGTTTTCCCGCAAAATGTAACCTATTTATGATGTCGTATCATTTTGTGACGATGTTTACAACAACTGCCCTATACTTGAATAAACTGTATCCGTGTATCGTCCTTATATAGATTTTCCCCGCAAAATGTAACCTATTTACGATGTCGTATCATTTTGTGACGATGTTTACATCAACTGCCCTATACTTGAATCAACTGTATCCGTGTATCGTCCTTATATAGAGTTTTCCCGCCTTCCAAACCAAAATCAGATATAAATGATTTCGGAAATTCACCCAGAATTTCAAATTTTATATAATGTGACAGAATTTACATCATTTCCCAATAACCAAGTGCATGTATTAGCTAACTTTTCAAAACAACATGTTTTAGGGCTATGATTGGCAGAAGAACCATCAAATAATGAGTTGAAAGGGTTTTGAGGACACCTCACAGTAGAAAAGAGGTCTCGTATTCTGAGTGTGACAAAGTTTACGAAATATTGCCTTAAAGCCGTTCGATCCGTGCCCTTTAACCAATGTTGTATCATAATTGTTAGATTGACCTAATCTACTATATTTCAGACCAAGGAATGATAATTGGGCAGCTATGGTAAACAATGTCACAAAAATGTGACATTTTTTACATTATAGTGCCTAAAAGCAATACATTTTATTTCTGAGCAGTGCATATGGGAGTATGGGACACGTGGCTAATGTTCAGAACTTATGAACACGCTAGATTAATAGATGCTAAAATTAAACCACTATCGTCGAAAACGCTATTTTAGAAATTTACCAATATCCTCAAACTTCAATGAACGTGTCCATATAATATATGGCTCTTAACCTTACAAAGCACATTTAGGTATCGTCCATATCTTTTTCAGTTTAACCAAATTATCCCAAGTTCACGCTCTTATCTAATGCTCATTAAACTTCAATAGAATTTCTTAAACAATTCAATAGTTTAACAATAACGTGGCTAAAGATCTGTCTTACGCAGTATTATACTATTATAAAAGCTTTATAGAACCTTTTATCGATTAATAATATCTAGTAAACTTCTACAATTGCTTTGTCTTCTATGATTGTGCATAGCTTAATTATCATTACATTGTTTTGATGAAATATTCCATTATCGCACTTCAGGACATGTCTCCATAGTCCATATGTGTATCTTCTACGAAACTTGTATCGTGGTTTGGATATGACAGGTTTCAGGAACCATAAATAGCCTTGTCAGGATTGAGACACAATAAGAATCATGTTGCATAGCACAAGATGGCTCAGAAGCTGCCAAGATTTTACCGACCACCATTCTGATGAAAGTTCCTGATGAAAGTGACAGTCACATTCATTGCCTAAACAATGTCTGTTAATGTAAAAGAATTTATCCTGGTCAAGGATAGTCTCAAGGCTTCATTCCTCAGTCGGGTAACAAACAAATTTGACGCACTAAAAACTTAAAAAGCATGATCACTTTCTTTTGAGGTTTCTTACAATATTCTCTTTTTTGGTTTTATAATATTCGTGGAAATCCAGATTAGAATTCTTGTACTTGTAAGAATCTCACGATGTGAGATGTTTGGGCGACATATTTTTATTTGAACCTTTTTTAATTTTGAATAAACGAGTTCTCTGCGTATAAGTAAATAATGTAAAATCCATTACGGACAGACTAAATCGTTTAAATCAATTAGTAAAATAGTAACATGAACTAAACTATTGAAACCTACGTAGGTTCCATTAAAAATCTAAATACCTCCCTTTTTAATAGATTTCGTCGCGTCGTACCATTTAGGTTCAATATAAATAACCGAGGGTACCCAATACCCATTCCATAGGGGACTGAATAAAATAGTTTCAAGTAATTGAAGTTTCCATTGGAGATTTTTTGTGGCTACCGGACAACTGAACCCAATTTGGACTTTTCCTAGACAGGGTAGCTTGGGAAAATAATTTTAAACCCAATCAGTCTACCTAATTAACTTTGAAACGACAACTGAACCCAATCTTCAGTTAGAAACAGAGACAACATTTCGGTGCAGTTGTGATATGACCTGGGTTCAGTTGTCGTTTTGGGATTTAAGCTGATTGGACACCCAATTAAGCTGATCGGGTGCCTGTTAACTGCGTGGGAACTAGGTTCAATTGGGTTCAGTTGTCGGTCACCCTTTTTTGTTGTTGACAGAGCTACTCGCCACTTAGGTCCAGGATCATTATAATACATAATACATAATATATAATGCCGGACTTCTAGGTTAACTGCTTGGTTGTGGGACACACTCACACACACTATTAGTAAGGTTGAGAAACCTCAAATCTCCCTGAATATCAACAGAGTGTGAGCCACTGCCTGTTCCATTGGAGATGATTTAATTCACTGAGGCCACAAGATTCTTTTGTCAATACCAAACCAGTCGAAAGGAGTGAGCCTCCATAAATTTAAATTTTAAAATTTGATCGACGAGCCCCATGGAAGTAATTTAAATTCCAGCGATTAACCACGATATTGTGTCAAAACTAACAAATATAAATTACCTCACATCACACCACCTTTAAGAGCCTAATTTGTAGAATATTGCCCCGTACCAGACAACCCATGGCATATTCAAGAGATTTATAGAATCACGCGAATACAGCATACTAAGTACTTTACTGAACTGACTCATTCAATCAGTGCCTCTGTATCAGTGCTTGATATTACAGAGGCGCTGATTGAATAGCTGATGATGCACCTTATTTTATTAAGGCTCTCGGTAAGATATGTTAATATTATCATGTGTACTGTTCTAGATATTATTGCAGTTCGACCTTTATATATTCTTTTGTGTATCTTTTCAGGAGACCCGTGTGTTTTTAGTTTAAAAGGATACAGCTTCTTTTCTTATAGGTCGCTGAAGGTAGTATAAGGATTTATGATATGCGTCCATATCGAGTATAATTGATAGATGGATTTAGTCGCAATCTGATATTTTAGTTTAAGTTTTAGTCGCAAGCATGGCTATTATCATAGCTAAAATGATTATTATGAGCTATGACTATTTTTTAAATCGACAGTAAAACACTGATTTCACCAATAATGATTTGCGAAGGAATTTTTATCCAGATCAACAGCTGATATTGCATTTGGTTAGAGTAACCAATTAGATGACAACGTTGTCAAACAGTCAACTTTACATGAACACTTGGTACCATCCTCTAAAGCTCTAATTATCTTTTCTCTGCTTATAAACATCATTGTAGTAATATTAGGTTCTGGTTGGAGCAAATGTTTGCTTCTCTGAGAGAATTTTTACGATTGCTTTTTACTTTCGTGGCTTCTTTTGATCCGACTTTTTAGAAAGGAATCGGAGGCTTCGACATTTTCCTTAATTCTTGCGAATCTCGCTACAGTAATGTTTGCAATGCAAGAGTAATTAATTAAGACGTCTGAATTCTGTAAAGTATATTCAAGTTCTTGAACTACAGTACTAAATGGTTAATAACTGTAGCAAATTTACTCATTTAAGATATAATTTTGCTTACTAATTTTAAGACTTTTGTTGTGAAAGTTAGCTAACGTTGAAAGAAATATATACTTCAGCAGTTTTATAGTTTTGCTAATTACAACTTACAACACTACAAATCCATTACATTTATTGATGTGATACTCCCTTGTGGATGGCCTGATGGCTGTAAAAAGCCAAAACGAATCGAGTCACAAGTAAAGCGGGTCGCTTCGAGTTATGTCCTATTTGTGTGCACATGCAGACTTTCATCTTTCGTAATTCTATTTCTAAGACTTAAATTTAAACTTTCTAGAATATTCTTCTTCTTCCCGGCACATGGCACAATATTCTCCACCAGAGCCGGCGCGGAGGCTGGAGTATCTGGGTGTGCAAAGATACTGTTTTCTAATTATTCTGTACCTCGGAGCAAAGTCTCCTCATGAATTAGGAGTCATTATAGCACCCAAAAACAACCTCCGGACAACCCTCAGTATACGAACGGATTGAAAATATCTCCATCTAATCAGACATCTGCTGTACTTGTAATAGGCTGACAGGCTGGTGTAATGTTCCCATCGGGCCCCAGTAACGCTCAAACTCAATCCTATGATTAAAGGGTGGGATAGCTTCCTTTACGTCTAGATAATTCTTGATTATAGCAGCCCAAAGTGGTGACCATTAATCAGGGGACATTGTATCTGTGTCGGTGAAGTTAAGCCGGCTAAAATTTAATGTCGCCACGATATCAGCCGTTC
This sequence comes from Bolinopsis microptera, assembly GCF_026151205.1. Classification (NCBI taxonomy): domain Eukaryota; kingdom Metazoa; phylum Ctenophora; class Tentaculata; order Lobata; family Bolinopsidae; genus Bolinopsis; species Bolinopsis microptera. The sequence continues at coordinate 3,412,100 of NC_087082.1, read as the reverse complement.
CAAAGATGGGTTAATATTCTTGATTTGATGCTAATATCGGTCAATCCTGTGAAATAACCAGGTAGTTGAAGATCAGCTCAACAATGGGCGCCCTTTGTGTTGCCTAGGTCACGATATATTATGCGCTGTAACCCCAATAGGTTATAGGTTATAGGTTACTATACTATGCAGTTAATCTTAATCTTATGATTTCGATAGATATCTGCTATATCTCGATGTCATGTCAATATTAGTTTAATACCATTTGGTGTAGTGTCGGATATGTTTGTGGCATATTGTATGTGTCGATTTTGAGAGGAACAGCGATTGTGCAGTAAGCGGTGAGATGTAATTTTCTTGTGATTATGTTTGACTGAAATTATTACAGTTACAAATGTCTGAACTTTGATTGCTAATAATAAATCACAAAAATCTAGACCATAACAAAATCTAAATAACTAATTTCTGTGGCAGCTGGTCTACAATGTATCAGCTTTACATCACAATAGATTGAACAAAATTGTACGTCTCAAAATTGAATTTCTACTCGGTCTGATCAAAATTTACGCTAGGTCAAATCCTTTGATCGGGCCCTAAAATTCAATATCTGTTTACAGAAGAGGAATCCTGAATGTGCTGGATCCTTTAGGAGGGTATTTGATTAAATCAAAGTTGTTTTCACGCCATTGAGACGATCATTAAGGAACCCATGAAATGATATCGCTGAATAAAATTAACAGCTGCTTAACTTAGTTGGTACCAATTCAGTGGATTACTTTTCCAGAGTGAGCACTTAAGTAACTGCCATCCTTAATCTACAGTTCATGCTCCTGATCTTCTCAACTTTCACGTGTATTCACACGTGACAATTACCGTAATCAGGAGGATTCCCGCGATTGATGGTCGACTCTACGTCTCTGAATCTACAACAGGCTTCAACAACAACATTGCTCTAACTTGTGATTAATAATCACCGAGCCCCGGGGTGTTATAATGATATCAATCTTGGAGCGGAGGGTTAAGATGTGGACATGGTTGATAATTCCGGTAAGACTGACAATATCGTTTTGTTCCCCGTAGTTTATTCTTGGAGTTGGCACATTATGTCTTTCAGTAATAGTATGGCAACAGTAAGATTGTATAACCGTTCAGTTTCATATGTCCTTAATATCGATCATTTTCGATTCATTTGCAGTTACTTCCGAAAGTTAAAACGGTTCACCATTGTTTTTGTGCGAGTGAAAAAAGAAAAAATTTGACGATTCGTTTTTAATTGGGGTTGTTTATGTTATCTATATATATTATATATCAGATTGGTCGTCGAACTGCACCCACAATCACCCGATCTTAATCTGTTGAAGTTCATGAATATACTTAAAAGTTAGACTTTGTCAGTAGTTAAAGTCACAACAACTGATAGCAGAACCCGCTGCAATAATATTATTTGTGGTAACATAATAATTAATACTACAGTCATAATATTATTTGTAGCAATATCATTAGTGATGGGTAGATAATACCGAGGCTGTTTCATGGTGCCACGATTAAGTTATAATCAAAGTTACTTATTAATTTATATAACTTTTGTGAATCATTATAAATTTTCGCATGTTGGAGTGATCAGCTAATTAATCTTTGTGCCATGGTGAGTGTATGGTTTAATTTTGCAGCACAATCCACTGAGTTGTCACAATTTCGCCCGTCGCATATTTAACCGTCGCTGACCGTAGAAGCCTTCTCATTGATTGATAAAATAGTGAACAGCCCAACTAATATATGTATGAGCGGTTCTCAATAAATATAGTCAATACGAGGACTAGAGGGTCAACCGTTCAGATTTTGGCCGTCCATATAGGACTGTAAGTGTAAGCCAAGTGAAATTCGCATTAAATTGTAAAAATCAATAATTATAGATTAATCTCAGGCACAATTTTTATTTACCAAATTGCATGAACAATGATTGGTCAGGATGAAAATTGGCGAAATATGTTCTGGAATTATGAAATGCGATTGGTATCATGACAGTAATTTGTGAAATGCACTCATGAACTGAGTAGTCATTGAGAAATTGACGAGAGTAATTCCTTTTGTTTGTCAAGTTTTTCCAATATTTAGCCTTGATCATTGATTATTCTAATTCAAGAATCCACAAATAGTCTGAATTGACCTAAAGTTATTAGTTATGCGTCATACACTGGTGATGGTTATTCCTTACCCACCTTCAGAAATGTTCGCTGCGCAGTTTGCTTTAATTTATATCAAATCATTCTGTGTTCATGTTTAATGGCTTCGCATGCACTCCTCCGCAAGATCAGCTATTTTATTGATCAGATCATGTTGGGTCGGGCAACTATGTTAGGGTAGTATGGCTTCGTAACTCACAAGCATGCCCCCTCTTCCAGCTCTGAGTCGGACAACATCTGATAAATGTTCATGTTATACATACCTATGGAGTTTTTCAGCTTCTATGACAATGGTTTAATTTTCTAGGTTGTACTTGTAGGTGCGAACTGCGAGTTAGGATTATTCCAATAGTATTGGTAATGACTTAAACTTATAGATGGTAAGTCGAGCGATGTTAAACCAATCCCCCCTTGCGGTTAGTCGAACTGAATGATTGTTTTTCGAACCCCCGTACAACCTCCGCTGATTAGATTAATCCATGTGTTGTGAACACGTACCAGATTAGAATTATACCCGGCAAGATTAAAGTAATATTATTATAGCTGCCATGCAAAGAATGTGTTTTGGTCACCCCCGAGCTTCCTTAGTTCATATCGATAGTCAGAGATTCATCCTGGTGAGCTGCATTACTTCCTTTCATTGTCTCACTGCTGTCAATCTGCTCTGACAAGTGACAATGCAGCGAAATAGAATTCACGAGCTGTGGCTAGACTTTAGACTTAAGATTGTTAACTGGTCGGACCAAACAATTGTGATTCCCAATAAGTCGGACCAAAATATGATTGTTTTCGCATATTTTTGCATAACATTGTTAGCGAAAGACTGTTTAATATAAAAACATTATATAATAATTCTGCTAGTGACGAAGGGTCACTCGGCGTGTCGGACTAGATCAAAACCACTCGCTGACTCGCCTTATTTATAATGAACATTTTGTCAAGCAGTGGTCAAGCTCTTGTCAGATTTAAGCTGTTATATGGAATAAATGAATGCATCCGAACTTTCAAATATAGTTCAGGGCCACCAAATCAGTTAAAAAGGGATGTTTGATTCTTATGAAGCTGAGTTTGTTACTTCAACCTTCGTTTAATCCTTGAATTTGATCATTTGTCTTCGCATATAGTATCTTGCCACTTGCGATTGTTAAAGCACTAAAAGTTTAAAACGTATGCCTGATTCAATCTAGATCGTAAAACAATTTTGTAGACATTTTTTACACTGTATCTAAAAAGTTGTGGTAATTTCAAAGTGAATGATGATTCCATCTTAACCAATAACCACACAGCAGCAGGAATAATGTCAGGTAACGACACCACAGAGATAGTAGAACAGAGCACCTTCACAGCAGTTATCCTCCCAACATTCTATCTCCTTCTCTCCATCTACGTTATCATCGTCAACCTCATAGAGCTCGTCATCATCACTAGGATCAAAACTTCTTCCTCCACTATCTTCATTGCGAGGTAAACAAAATAGAAGCTGAAGTTTTTAGCGTTGGTGGTAGATTTTAACTTTTGATCTAACTAACGCCTTATGCCAATGGCAGACGTTATTGCTACAAATTAAGTTTCTCAATGAATAAAAGAACGACTATGGAATATTAATACGAAATATAGAATGATTCCTAACATGACCAACTTCTTCAGCTTGGCGATGACAGATCTCACAATGGGTATATTCGCTATCCTACCCTCCTCCGTATCCTTCCTACTAAAATTCGACAAGTTCTTCCTTGGAGCCATTCTCTGCGATATTTCAGGTAGTAGATTTATATTGCTTTAGAAAAAGTATTATCCAATCAGCTCAAACACCTACAATTGAAGCAAGGTTCTTAAGCTTAATTAATGAACCATATAACATTGCAATAGTGGTAGTTTTAATACCGGTTATAGTTTTGATTAATTTGATTTGGTGCTAACCCAGAACACCCTTGCACTTGGCCTGCCTCTGGTTACTGATTGGAACGTAGTGTAGCGGAAATGATGATGATGACATTTAGATCATGGCAAGGTTCCAGCCAGTGTGGTTAACCTCGCCTAGAAAGTTCTAAAACATGGCTTATTCCATCACTGGACCAGGTGTAACTTAATCAGTATCTCCGTCTTCTCCTAGATCCCCTCCTCAACAGTCAACATATACACCCGTGATATAAATTAGTTTAGGGGCCAATAAACAATTAGTTGATTTAGAGCCCAGGGCAAACCTCTCTATTGCAATGTAACAGGTAGAAGGGCCGGCACAGGTGCGCCGTGTTAATTCTAGTATCTTAAAGAACTATCTTGTCAGAAAGTTTACTGCTAGTATGCTCCGCCTGCGTATAGAGTTAGTACTGAGAGTTTGGCCAAGCGTTGAGAATTAGCCTCTAGACGGCAGACATCTCAGGAAGATTAATGCGTGAAAATTACGTCGGGCAAGAAGAAGGTTACAGCTTGTTGATCAGATGCCAACTGTTGTCATTCCAGCAACAACTGGGTACCTAATTCATAAATTACTATCAAGGCCTGGAAGTCTAGAGCTTTTGGATTTGGGTCATAATGTTGTCATGGTTCATTATACTATTATAAAACTTAAAAGCTTAAACATTAAAGGTCGCACTGTCGCAGCTAATGTTAAAATGCACAATTGTAATAACTTAAGACGGGACAAATACAAATAGGATAACAAACCATAAAGACCTTACCCCCTGTGCTCTAATCTCTAACCCCCTAGGAGTGATATCGAACACGTCACTATTTGCATCCCTTCTGTCGGTGGTCTGCATCACCCTGAACCGGTACATAGCCCTAGCTGTACCACTACACTACAACAAGATATCCACCAACCAGGTCTGTCAATGTGAACTACTGGTATTGACATTTTACATTTATGACAATGGATTATCAATATGATTGACTAGTATAGAGATTCAGAATGGCAGGCGGAGCGCCGCCCAGTAGTACTGATAGGAGACCAAACTTTTTACTCTCTGTTTTAGGATTTAAATAGGTTAAGTTCTAGGATATGGGGTTGCGATCATGAGTAAAGTTTATGCCCTTTATGGTAAGGCAGGTTGGGATAAAGCTAGGGCAATAGGCAAGGATTAGGTTAAGGTGCCTGGTGCAACCTGCGACAATACGCTTTTTATATAAAATCTTGGGGTAAACTGAAATTGAAATGAAACTTTGAGGAGCAAAAAGTCGAACTCACCAACCAGCTACATACAATTTCAAGGCTGGACCCTTATATGCGAACTTTAATAACATCTAACATCTTTATTTTTCTCCAGACGGGGTATACAGTGACCGGTTTGATCTGGTTCATTTCACTCCTTCGATCCCTCGTTCCTTACTTCAAACTTGAAAGGTAACTGTGAATTGGGCACTAAAAGCTGTTTACCTGACTTCCTCCTTTATTATAATACACTATACTCAATACTACATACATATTATAATGAGATAATATAATAAATAGACGCTGGAAAATGAGCATTTGTTTTCCTAATTCTTTCAAACTTGAATCTACAAACAAATTAATTCGTATATTCCCAAAGCTCATCCACCTCTAACCAAAGTTATCACCCAACAGATACCAATATGCGATTAGCATAGGAATGTGCTCCTACGGTACCAACATCTTCCAAGAGAACGAGATCTACTACTACCCTCTAATACAAGTTATTCCTTACTCTATCTGCTTCGTCTTCCTTATCTTCTGTCCCTTACACATGACAGCTCTGCTGTCTAAAAGACAGGTATTACACCGTTACTTCTTACTTCTTCATTTCGTGTTACACTTGATACATGTAGTATGTACATTGTATAATGTACATGTAGTATGTACATTGTACATGTAGTATGTACATTGTACATGTAGTATGTACATTGTACATGTAGTATGTACATTGTATATGTAGTATGTACATTGTACATGTAGTATGTACATTGTACATGTAGTATGTACATTGTACATGTAGTATGCACATTGTACATGTAGTATGTACATTGTACATGTATAAGTATGTACATTGTACATATTATATTTATATAGTTATACGTTTTTTTATAAATGTGATCGGCTAATTTATGGGAATATTCTTGTCACATGTGTCGGTATGCTCATACAATATTAATTATAACTTTGTTTGATAATGTTGCACTTCAACCTAGATATACCTTATCGGACCTTATTTGGACGGACATTAAATGAACGGACATAATTATGAATGGACATTAATATGAACGCTAGAAGGCATTCAAAATCAAAACCATCATAAAAATTTGTATACAGTAAGTAAGAAAAGCAGTCATTAAGCAGTAAAAATGTTAAAATATGTGTACATGATCAGTGTCTAATAGTAATATCACATACCATCAACTCATCAAATGGGGAAATAATCCATGCTTAAATCATCAGTGATTTCTAGCTTTATAATGGAAACCTTTTTTATCAAACTACCCCGGTCCAGCATTTCAGTGTTAACTTTTACAAGCCATTCGGCGTGAAGTGGTTTTATCTTAGACAACTTAAGGTTAACCCCAACATCACGTGGAGATTTCCTAGCACTGTTTTATTACCTCCCCTGAGTAATATGAACTATAACAACGTCGGTCAATGTCACTGGCAACACGATTTACCGTAATTTCTAGAGGCTGGAACAAGTTTTTCACGTTGGCGGGGACTAGCTCATGAACTTTGTTGTTGACTGCCATAATTTCGTTGACTTTTTCCGCCAAGTGACCCTTGAAAACATTATATACTAGTGGTAGTAGAGTTTTCTGTGCCTCCGGCAGACCAAGGAGAACCTTTCCGTCGTTAACTTACGGCACAATAAAGTTCTCATAGTTGTCATATTCTGGACAAAAAGTTCGAAGTGGAACAATTTTTGAAAAAAATTGAACGGACTTTAACTTGGACGGACCTTCATGAACGTTAGGGCCTCCAGCGTTCAATTAATGTCCGTCCAAATAAGGTCCGATAAGGTATTCGGCGAGTCGCGCAACGGCAATCCGCATTTTGAATGGTGCGGAATGTTGATATGATTATGCCTATGGACGGGGCATAATTATAAGTGCTGTTTTTATTTCCATTTCATTTCTATATGAAAAACACACACGGACTCCCAAAGCATGTCATGTGCAGTCCACGTATAGCCACTATTACCTAATTCTTGTATTGCAGAGGCAAAGCACTACAATGAGATCATCCCTGAGAAAGTCAGAAGATAACAGCGGAGCAAAAGGAGCGTTCAGTAGACTCCAGTCTGGTTCCCTGAAGAAGAACGGGTCCCGGGCCAAGGGGAAAGCGAAACAGAACGAACGGGAAGCCACCACAACAACCCTCCTGGTTGTGTTGGGATTTGTTGTGTGCTACTCTGTCAACTACTACTTCATTTGCTACTACTTCGGTTATTTGGTCCTTGGTTATTGGCCCTTTGAGATGGGGAGAGCTTGGGATGTGTTAGAGACCCTTTGGATGATGGGAATGAATTTAAACTCTATTTTTAACCCGATTATTTATTTGTTCCGGAACACAGCTTTCAAAACGGAGCTGTTGAAGATGAAACAGTCCGTTTTAAGGTTCTGCAAGTGTGCCGAGGACACAGGGGTCCACACTGTCATTAAAGGCACCAGCTCGGGCAGTACCAGTTACAAATCGTAGAGAAATTACTTTTTAGCTTTTTATTTTAGGACTATTATAACCTCATTAATTAACAGTAATTACTGTAGGTAACCTGTTTTGTAATTTTACCTTCTGCTAAATAATAAGCTTCTTCATGAAGCTTATTATTTAGGTCTCACCTAATTAGCTCGGTCTCACCAATTACTATTAGCTCGGTCTCACCCATTACTATTAGCTCGGTCTCACCTATTACTATTAGCTCGGTTTCACCTAGTTACATCTTCATTCTTCATGACAGTTATCACGGAATTTATTATTGTTAAAACCGTTCTTTAATAACTTTGAATAGTAAATATTTGATTTTGTATTCAGTTGATTCGAAGAAAATTGAATGTAGAAATTGGGAATTAACTGCACTTTGACTTACATCTCCCGATTGCGTCTAGAGTAAACGTTAATGACAGAAATGCTAATTTATCACTCAGGGTTTATTGTCGTATCCATCAATTACATGTTTCTACCTATCAATTCTACCAAATTCTATCAATCATCATATTTCCGGAATTCACCGGTGCAATTTAGCACTGTTATTTCATATAAAAGTAAAAATACCACATTTTTAGACATTTTTCGTGGAATAAACTTCCATCTTGGATGGATATATTGCACAAAAATTAAAATTATTCTATTAAAAATCAATCATTGACAACCCTTAACGGTTTTAAAAACATCTTACATCGGTCGGCAGTCTAAAATGTGAGAGGCTCAAAACATCAAATTAGTTATTTCACTATCCCTAAAAGTAAACGAACACCTATCACTATTAGTCTAACAACACTACTACATATCACGTAGACAAAACAGGAAGGATCCTAATCGACTGAATTCCATCTGAACAAATTTCAGAATCTATTAACTTGGTCTGAAATCATCTCAAACTCAGAAAGTGCTAATAAATTAAATCTTACTATCTCGCCTATCTGTACTAAATAAAAATATGTCATTGATTAAAAACATGTTCGGCATTAAAACTTCCAATAAAAATTTTACTTCTAAATCATATGTTTATGACCTCATGTCGAAGCGGACCCGATTTTAGGGTCAAACAAAACTGCTTTAATAAAAACTACATTGTCAGTCATATTAGACGGTAAGGTTTTCAGCATAGATTTTCGGGGATGCTGATGTCTTTAGGCTGTTCCCAGGAGAATTCTGGGTTACCGAAGTGACCGTACTTTGCAGTTTGTCTGTAGATCGGCCGCCTCAAATCAAGCTCCCTGAGAAAATATATTATAATCTTTTAAAAGTAATAATACATCGTTCACCAGGTATGAACTACTTTATTCATGTTAAATGTTAATGGGATGTTAACAACAAAATTTCCGCCTAAAAAAGAATCGCACATGATAAGCATATGGTGATGATGCCAATAATTCAACAATAGACAAAATGTCTAAAAATAAAATATGTCTAAAACACTCACTTGACAATATTTCCAGCAGAGAGATCAAAGTTAGCTTGAACAATCTGTAACAGCTGAGATTCTGTGTATTTGCAGGTTCCATAGGCGAATATGGACACAGAGAGAGGGAGAGCAATACCAATAGCGTATGATACCTGGGGGTTACAAGGTGGTTATGGTGAGGTTACAATGCGGTAATACAGTAAGGTCACACGGTGGTTACATAGTAGTTACACAGTAGTTACAATGTGGTTACAGTGTGGTTACAATGCAGTAACAATGAGGTTACACGGTGGTTACAATGTGGTTACAATGAGGTTACAATGTGGTTACAATGTGGTTACAATGAGGTTACATGATAGGAATTGTATATAATCCAGGATGCAGTATTTTTAATGTCTCTCCAGTTTTAATGTGCACGGTTAAGATAATAGAAATCTAGAACGTGTTCACATTGCTAGCTGTCATAATTCACAGTACGTACACGGCTGTAGAGGCGTGGCTGATGGCGTAACCATGCCCACTGGCATATAGAAGGGTTCTTACACTTTAACAGTGTTCTAGACGAAAGAAGGAGCAAAAAATATAATGATCGAAAAGCTCGACATGTAGTAGTGATGTGTTGGCATAAAACAAGCCCCCTTTGTTATCTGGCAGGAGCGCGGCGTGGTTCCCGGGTGCAGTGATGAGTGATACCGTACCACGTGTGTTGCAGACAATACGGAGAATGGCGCTTTTGATTATCACTATCATTATTTATCGTTTAGGTATAGTTAGTACAGCTGTCCGTGTCAAGCGAGCCGCTAGCTCGACTTGAAGTGAATCTATAGTTATGCATTATGCAGCATGTAGAAGTTAAGTAGAACATAATTGGCGGGAAGGTAAAAAAGTCGGTTTTAATTCAATTTGCCGCTGTCCGGCCGTGCGCGGCTTAAATTATAATCCACCAGAAATTTTGTTATACAAATTTTGTACAGCGCGTTACGAAAACGCAGTATCCATCCTGTGTCCATTTGCTATGGTCGCAAAAGTTAATCGACTACCTTTGTGAAAAGCTGGAGGAACCTGATTTGCGACATCTATGAGAAACCTGTTTTCAGCAAAATCCTATTTTCTGAACTATTAACTTGTTTTGTATAAGATCACACCATTGTTTACCAGAAATGAAAACGAGCCGACCGCGACCTGTTTAACTTAATAACGAGGATTTCCACCTACTCGTCGACAATACCGGTATTTTCTGCAAACCGAATTTGTAAGTAAATGGAATTCTGAGAATGAATATAACCCACCTGTACGAGAACTCGTCTGCAGACTCCAGCCTTGACCAGTGACTTGGCGACCCATCTGGCAGCGTATGCAGCACTCCGGTCAACTTTAGTTGGATCTTTGCCAGAGAAAGCGCCGCCCCCGTGTGCTCCCCAACCTCCGTATGTGTCCACGATAATCTTACGTCCGGTCAAACCAGCATCTCCCTGGAAATTTAGTGCGTAACACAGTACGTTTGGAAGTAGGTTCTTGAGAACCATTATAAAGGTGTTACTAAGTGAGAACCATTATAAAGGTGTTACTAAGTGAGAACCATTATAAAGGTGTTACTAAGTGAGGACCATTATAAAAGAGTTACTAAGTGAGAACCATTGTAAAGGAGTTACAAAGTGAGAACCATTATAAAGGTGTTACTAAGTGAGAACCATTATAAAGGAGTTACTAAGTGAGAACCATAATAAAGGTGTTACTAAGTGAGAACCATTATAGAAGAGTTACTAAGTGAGAACCATTATAAAGAAGTTGATAAGTGAGAACCATTATAAAGGAGTTACTAAGTGAGAACCATTATAAAGGTGTTACTAAGTGACAACCATTATAAAGGAGTTACTAAGTGAGAACCATTATAAAGGAGTTACTAAGTGAGAACCATTATAAAGGTGTTACTAAGTGAGAACCATTATAAAGGTGTTACTAAGTGAGAACCATTATAAAGGAGTTACTAAGTGAGAACCATTATAAAGGTGTTACTAAGTGAGAACCATTATAAAGGTGTTACTAAGTCTATATGCAAATATTCTCGACGACTTTCTACTTGACAAAAGTATGGTTGTTTGATCAGAAATATGGAGATGAAAAGAGCTTCACTCACGCAAGGGCCTCCGACGACGAAGGAACCAGAGGGGTTGATGTGATAAACTGTGTCATCGTCCAGCAGATGTTCTGGCAGCACCACCTAAGGAGGGAGTTAGTTGATAAAAAGATTGATAGGGAGAACAGAACGGGGCTTGGGACCAATGATGAGTTTTAAATTATAGTGATGATCATTTACTTGATTTTAAACATGTATGCTGATAAATCAAATTAAATGAAGGGTGCCAAGTAAATGAAATTTAATATACAGCAACCGTGCAACTGGCGTGACACGGGTGCAATAAATCTACAACTTATTGCGAGCGATTAAATGTGATATCGGAAGTTGTCACTTTTGCAGCGCACTGCACTGCGTTTAATAAAAATGTATTTCCAGGTTAGGGTCTCGGCTAGGATAGTAAGACAAAGAACAAGTGTAAGGCAGGGGTAAGAGTCTGACTAGCTAAGTGGGTGGCGGGCGTTGTTAAAGAAATTATCACCATCACATCATTCCGAAATAAATGCCAAACGGTGATGACACCACCCCAAAATTATCATAAGAGTTATGGTTGAGCGAACAGTTTGATTTAGGTGCAGATATACATTTCATTTATGCTATGGTCTCTAACATGGTGGACCCATGTCACTTGGGCAGCAGACAGTACAACGCGCAGGAAGATAAGAGTAAAGATAAGAACTGACCTTGACAACATGCTCCATGATGTCATTCCTCAGTTGAACCTGCGTAATTTGAGCATCATGCTGGGTAGACAGCACCACTGTGTGGATTCTCACCGGTCTGATGTCTCCGTTATCATCGAAATACTCTATTGTCACCTGAAATAAATTGGATTCATTTTTCTTTCCTATTAACTTTTTCGCCCTTCTCAACCCGTGAAAAATACTATTAAGTTAGATGCATTTATTCTTTGGTGATTAAAAGATATGTGTGTCGTTTTGAGATACATGTGTCGGGTCATGGATTTTGCAAGATTTACATTACGTAATTTCCGGGGAATCGGGCGACGAAATGTCAAAGAAGCCCACAAATCAACACAATATGTATTTTACAGTTTGCAATATTATATTACAAAGTTGGAGCGGGGTCACGTACATTTCCTTTCAAATGAGGTTTAATTAGACTATTAATTGGATAATTGAGAGCTCATTGCAAATACCTGAGTTTTAGTGTCAGGTCGGAGCCAGGGCAGGATTCCTCTCTTCCTGCAGTCTGTTAGACGTTTGTTAAGGCTGTGAGCTAGGGTCAGTGTCAGTGGCATGCACTCTTCTGTTTCGTCTGTAGCGTATCCAAACATCAGACCCTGGGTTGTTGTTATTGTTACAGTAGTTACAGTAATTTTACTGTGATGTTATAGCATTTACCACTTTTCAACCTGCCACACAAAATTCACTATGTGTAGATCGGGCTCGTCTCAGAAAACGTTTCTGATTCGAATCGAATCAATTTTCAATCTATACCTGGGCCTGACCGCCATAAGTTCTGCGGTATTATTCTTAACTAATGAGTTAAGATAATTAGAGATTATCTAACTACTAATTACCTGATCTCCGGCGCCCTGTTCAGCGTCATCGTCAGTGGCGTTGGTTACACTCTGTCCAATCTCCTGGGACTGCTGACCAACTGCTATCATCACGCCACATGTCTTGTAGTCGAATCCTACATTAGTGATGATGTCATGTGATTTTATTACGTCACGTGGTTTGATGACGTCACGTGGTTTGATGACGTCATGTGGTTTGATGACGTCACGTGGTATATGTATATTAAGGAACAATCGTTTTGTAAATTTGGGAGGGTATGGAGCGGATTTTCATTATTCTAACATGTCTGTGAGTCTCCGTCTAGTAAGCGAATATTACAAAGTATTTCCTTACTAATGCTGTACCATTTTATCTCCAAAGCAGTGACTTATTTTACTTTAATACCTGTTTAACAGCATATTTCTAACTCTAACTAATACCACAGTGATTTTGTCAGACGTCAGTTGAACTAATTGAACGTTGAGTAGTACTCATACTACATTACATATCGACTTTAGAGGAAGAACAGGAAATGTAGCAATTCCATTCCTCAAAAACAATCCAAAAGAACAGGAAATTTAACAATTTCCACAGAAAGTTATAGCTTATCCATATCACATCTGTTAGTAAATAGTAACTAAGTAACCAACAATAAAAGAATGAACACCCCACCTTTAGCACTGTCATCGTAACCGATTTCCTTGATAGTCTCTCTGATGATACGCTGGTAATCAATGATAGCGTTAGTGGTTATCTCCCCAAATATCATAACCAGTCCGGTGGTCGTAGCGCTCTCTGTAGGATTAAATAAATAAATATATTAATTATGAAAATATTTTAGTCAACTATGTAAGAAACTGTGAAGGATGCAGCAACTCAGATCATGAGACTGTTAGAATCAATATCATTAGTACGACAAATATAGCAGGCTTAGCGTCTGCAAACTTGTGCAAATGATAACAGTTTCCAAATATGGAATAATTTGATTGGGATGCGTGGTTACCCCGTTGGAGGGCTATTGTTTATCATGTTTCGTGAGATTTTCCACTTAATTGTATTATTGGAGCAGTGTTCCGCACTGTGAATAACTTTATATAAATAAACTAAGTACTATGTGCTTAGATTTCGATGCCCCTATCTATATCGATCAACCCAATATTTCAATGCAAACTATCTAATTTTAATCTGGTCAAAACACTACAGTGAAATCTCTATATACCGGGCCTCTCGGGGGAAAGAAACAGTGCATGCACGGTATAGAAAATACCCGGTATAGAGAGACCAGTTTTACTGTATTATTAACACTTTATGAACACTCAAATGAAGTGAAATTTTAACTAACCACAAGCAACCCGACTCATTCGGTCCTGTTTGAGACATTCGTCCAAAACTGTGTCGGACAACTGATCGCATATCTTATCTGAAAATAAGGAATGTTTCAAAGATATGTGCAAAAATGACAATATGGTCAATTTCATAAGGCTGGATTCAGCAATCAGCAATCAAAGGACGGTGCTACTAAAAAACGTATACAAATAATTACTTATCATAATATGCAATAATATAATACTAAAATAATATTACTAATATTAATTTTACTTATATTATTAATGTATAACAACGTTTAATAATAATTTTCAATAAATCTTACCCGGATGACCCTCTCCGACTGACTCCGACGTGAACAAAAACGTAGTCATATCTTTTCTGGCTAGCTAAAAGTAAATAAAAGTGTTATTGATATTATTACCAGCTACCAGATATAAGTGTCAGTAGAATATGCTTCACCCCAGCGAATCACTCTGGTTCCATTCTACTTCCATTTAACAAAACATTTAAAATCGTTTCAAAACATATAAATCAGCAAACAGCAAGATAAGGGGCTCGCAACGAAAAAGAGACAAATTCAACAGACAACAAAACCATGTGCTTTACATGACTAAAATTTGGAAACAAACCACACTCCTAGTTAAACATACCCACACTGTCACTAAGTGTGTTATGACGCACAGACTGTTTATTATGACGTTATTTAATATGGATGGAGTCCAGTATTTGTACCGGGTGACAGGGGCCGGTAATTAAGTTTGAAGAGTTTTCTGTTGAATCTGCTACGTGTGCTTGAAATCGTTCAGAGGGCAGTTAGATGAGAAAAGAAGGAGAGAATGTGGTTTTCAGTATCGAATAATCGTATAAATTAAATCAAAAAGGCGTTTGATTTTCTGAATTATTAAAGTTGAACACGTGTAGTTCCTGGCAAATGTTCAGTATTGTACTTAATTTTGGTGAGAAGTTTCTTTCAGTATCGCAATATCCAAAATTCGATCAAAAAGGGCTTTTGATTTCTGATTATTTCAGGTTAAACACCTGGCAGATTCTCAACGGAGAAGTCTTGTACATAATTGTAAAAGTAATAATAGAATTTGTACGGTTACATCTCGTATACCGAGATGAATTGCTATCACTTATCAATAATCTCCGACAGGTCTGATGAAAATTAGCGTTACCAGATCAGTTAAGCTCGATAATTTGATGAAAAGAGTAATTAACACACCAATACCCCCGGATGCGCAGGATTATATATTTCAATTTTCCCGCGACGCGGGTAAAATTTTATAATAAATTCGAGTGCGAAGCACGAGGATATTAGACAAATAACCCCGACGTGCTTTAGCACGAGGGGTTATTTTAAAATAACTTAAGCGTGCCGGTGTTATGTGTTATAAACCCCTCCGGGTTAGTGCTAGGTCCAACAAATTTGAACATTTTACTCTAATTCTAGCTATATGAGATCAGTATGGAAAATATGAAATGGAATTGGGACCTACCTACAAATAAATAGTAATACAAGTACAACTAGGTACTATACATTTGAAAATGGCGTTATATCTAAACATTATTCCCTCAGTCAGAACGTTTGAATGAATATCGATAGGGGCGTCGAGTTAAGCCTGGCAACGATAAAAGGTGGAGCTTAATAATGATATCGTGGTCATGAAGTTCATCAAAGTAAAAACGACTACAATACATGGCTTCATATCAAACAACGACAAAATTAACCGGACAAAATCAATGTAACCGTCGAGACAAAGTTTCGGAACTGTTCAATACAATAAGTAAGAGTTTAAGTAATGAAGCAGTGTGGTGGGTTTTGCAGCGCCTGCAATTAGACGATACGTAGATAAAGTGTATTTTATAGTTCTTACTTTAAAGCCATAGTCACGTTACATTTTTTAACCAATGCGCGTCGTAGTAGTAGTCACGTGATACACATCATCAAAACCACGTAACAGTGCGCGGTTGAAATTCCTCGGTGAATACAAAACAAAACAAATCTGTATCAAATAAGCGGGGCGGATTAAGAAACTATGCCGGGTTATACACATTCAGCGGGAAAAACTAAACAGCGGGAGCCGGATTATCACAAAATCTATTTAGCGGGAGCGGATTATCATAATCTTATTCTATCCCCGGAGGGGTTTATAACTTTGTACACACATGGTATTGACTAACGGCATGTTGAATGAACAGGTTGAGAAGTTGTGAATATAAACAGAATATAAAACAATAGGTTTGACAATGAGCTGCCAAACAGTGTTAAATAAACATATTTAAGAATTACAGCAACATCCTTATACCTCAGCAAAACAGCGCTATTCATTACCTACACTAACGACCTATTGTGGTTTATGAAATTATGGCTCAATAATAAATACCACGACCAACTTATGGAAATTCTCAGATTCTCAAGAGTCATGACTAACCATAATCATCTGACACCCACGCATCACTGTAAATTTAAAAGATCATAAGCAAGCAAATAAGCAATAAACAGCGGCAGGGTAAAACTTGAGTAATGAGTAAGTAAAGGTCATGATATTTGAGCATTTTATACGGTGGGTGAACGTAAGTGCGAGTCACCTGTAGTCAGGCTGGAATGACCACACGCAAAAGCCACCAACATCAGCAGTCCCCTTGAGAGGTTACTCAGGTCATTCCAGGAGGGAGTATGTAGGGAGCACAAACAATGGTAAAGCAATTTAATAAACAAGTTCCGTCAAGAACACGTATTTATTTGGAGGGACGCCGGAACGGTCAGCCAATGACAAGGTCAGGATTTAGTCAGGTGTAATAGCAACCAAGCCGGTTGGTTACCTTTTTAGGGAGACGAGGGGAGTTTGCCCGGTTTGGTTAGTATTAATTGTAGTTGAGCTGGATTATGTTATGCAGGGCTGAGCCAACAATTCCGGAAAATCTTGTTTCCGTAAAAATAGCCTTAGTTACGGAGCTTAAAATAGATCATGCAACTGAATCCACTGAATATTTAAGGAGATCGGAGAAAAATTAAGATTGAATTATTGATTCTATTTGTCCCTCTGCGTTTTGCGAAAACGATCCTTTGCAAACTTTGTTTAAAGTCTACAGTTTTTTCGTAGAACAGGAAATGTTCGTCTCATTCTACTAATTGCGAGAGACCGTTTACCTACGAGACATATTAATGTTTGACATAATTCGTTGATTAAATGATTTGGAAACGAAAATATGGAAAGATTTTAATACCAAAAACCGTCACATTTCGTAACCCCAAATTAAATCAGTTATTTGGTGATATTGTTCATCTCCTCTAATATTACACAAATGAAGCCCTTTAACATAACTTATAATCCTCCAAGGGTATAGGAGACCCGACAAGTGTAGTTTTTTATCTTCCACTAGATGCACTAATCCCGAAATTTCACCGCCATGGCCAATAAAGTATTGACAGAGCTTGCCTATTTTTAATGGAACGTGTCCAATTTTTAAAAGCACTCATGATCGAATACTAGTGTTCATTAATTGTTTTGATGAATCATATTTTAGAACTTACATATTGATAAGTGATAGGAAATCGATATAATATCATAAAAATTAAGGAGAATAAGTAAAAATTAATATGGAAAATAAATGATGGTGACCTAAATTTTAGTAAGTCCCGGAAGTAATGATATTATTTTCTTCGAAAAACCACGACTTTCGTACCATTTAAATATTGTCTCGAAAGGTACCTCCAGTTTATTAATAAGGGTGATTCTGTGTGCAAACTATTCCTAAAGTACTCGTAAATTTAAAACGTTTCTTATGTGCAAAGGTTGGTATGTCATAGAAACAACGGTGAAAGCATTCTGATATTCAACGAGTTCCCGTCTCCGCGTAGCATGCATATTTGAAGGCAATGAGCCAGCATTTCTGCAACAAAACAAATTGCTTATGTTCAAAATGAATTCAAGGTAAGCCTGTTGAGTCGTATGATCAACCCGTCGAACGAGCGACGGAGCGAGCTTAAACGAAAATTATGGATCCAGAAATGGAGGGGAATTTTATTGACGAGTCACTCTGCTGATCAAATGATCAGATTATCGGATTAAGAAAACGATTCATAAAACTTTGAGATTATTCAATCTAATTGCAGAAGGGAGTTTTTAGTATTTTGTCCAGGGAAGTTTCGCTGTAATACTGGTTAACGACTTTAGGAATATCCGGAAAATCCGGTTTCATTATCAAAACAAAGGAATTCCGGTGGCTTTAATAGTATAATAACTCGGTTGTCGGAGCGAATAATCTTGAGTTGGATGTTGAGAACCTAAGGTTAAAGCATTTTGTAATATATGGCAAACCAAGAATGACATGTCCCAGTATAATAGAATAGAAGATAGAAATGTAAAATAGTAAACCTTTAAGAATGAGGGAAACTGGGGCAGATTTTAGGAGAGCTGATGGGAACCTGCATACGAAACTAACCATATAAAACGAGAACGTTCGTTGGTCGACTAGCTTGTCAAATAATATAGTATAGGAAGCTTTTCTGGTCTGTTCATATCTGATTTGTTGTTAAATTGACGATAGCAGGGATGCTTCTAGTTTAGATGTGATTCTGTTAATCGTTCTAGGAGCTGAACATCTCATGGATAGTTCGGTCAGGACATTGCAAGTGTAATAATCGAATCTAGTTCAAAACGAAATAATTATAACAGGTTTAATCTATGCCTATTCCTGTTCTAACTTCCAATTCCAGTCTATATTTAATATTTCAAGGACCTAACCTGGGATATCGCTCTGCTGATGGAAATGCTTATTCCGAGGAAGAATTTTCCCGGCGTGTTGCAGTTGATTTGAAATATTATGTCGTTGTAACTTAATATAGATTCTAGACAGAAAACTGAATTATGGAAGGAATATTGATATCTGCATTTTTTTCGGTAACTGCATTTTTTTCGCCTCGTTTTGGAATTATTTTATCCATTTTCCAAGTTCCTGTTTATTCGATTTATTGACAATTTGCTAGTCAAACGGGTTTTGTAGAACTAATATTAATCACGAACAATGTACACAAATTGAGCAGCTCCAAGCTTTCAATGCTATTGTTAAGGCTATATCCTAGAAATGGCCTATATCAATATGCCAATAGCCATTGAACACTATAATTTACAATCGTGAAGTTGATTCAAATTGTAGTGCAAGTTTCTGTGTTGGCATTAAAACTTTAAAAGCTTACGACGAACGACGCCGGCAGAGATTTAAAATTAATTAGTGATAAAATTCGGATATCACATCAAAGTAAGTCTACACCGTCAGGAACAGAAAACCACAAAAACGAGCCTCAAAAATCTTCAAGCTGTCTTCTATTTCTAATCTACAAGGATACATTGTGCAACAAGGCCAAATAATCAACAGTCAACTCCGATGTATGTCTTCCCACATTGAGCTTATATATCCAACATAGTATATTACCCATGTGAGAACAGCTGGGATAGGGCAATCCCTGGTATGGGCCACGCCTTGCCAATTACCATGCCAACATTTGTTTTTCCAAACTTTCTACTGTTTTAAGGCCTTTACTTCACTATAGAGGATGGATCACTGTTAAATAGATTTACCACCACTTATCACTGCAGCTCAATATGAAAGGCGTGACCAACTGACCAAGTTTAGCAATTAAACATCTGCTGCATCTAAATGAGTTGATGAAAAAAACTTAATCTTGTATCTTGATGAATAAAATCCGAATAAAAAATCTGAACTTCGGGACAACGCGGAAATTACTGTTTTGGTATTCTGTTCTGATAACTGAATGATTCAGGATGTAATGACTACTGTTCCCTCTATTACTATTCTTCTTTTTTAAAGTGGAGACAAATCAATTGAGTACTATACTCATCGAAGAACTCATGGAAGAACTAGACTCATCGAAGAGCTCATCAAAGAACTGGAAGTTGAGCTGTTAAAATTTGCAATATGTACATACAATCTTCTGGTATCCTTTCTCCTCTACCTAATATTGATTTACTATGTGATAAGTATCATACTATAATAGTAGAGTACATGATTTACTGAAATCCATTTTTGTCGTATCACCCTTAACGGCTGCCAAACACGTTGATCTAAATCAAGCTATTAGTTGATTTGGTAGCTACAGCCAGAGATGCAACTACTCAATTTAAGAGTTATTGGCAGATTGCCAGTTGTACTCTTCACCGCTTGAAGTATACCATTACCAGTAACAACTTGTTTTACGATAATTGAGGACTGTACATAGGGTTAAGTAACCCGATCGGACTCGCTGAGTAACAGGATTATTTCTAAGTTTGTTCCGTGGTATCACAATCTATAGAGATCGTCACATACCTACTAATAGTATGCCCTATTTTTCCGGAAACCAGTTTATCTGGAAACCCTTATTGGCATATAACTGTACTATACTAGAACTTTCACTTATACCTTAATAACCTTTATACATTCCATCAACAATAAGTAGTATAATATAAAAAGCACATACTATTTATTTGTTGAGCGACGTTTTTCCCACAATTCTAACACAACGTGACAAATCGAACTGACGTAATCATTTCTGCTATTAGTTAACTTGGTAGATACAGCCAGAGTTACAGCCAGAGCTGTTTTGGTTACGTGCAACTATTCAATCAGAAATTTAATGGCAAATGGCACAGTTATACTGTTTTAGTAAACAATGTTTGCTGCTTTAAGAGCATACCAGCTACTAGTGACAACTTGTTCTATGATAATTGAGGGGTGTACTGCAAATTGAGGAACAAGATTACTCGCTGAGTAACAGGATTATTATTTTCAAGTTTGTAATAATAAAATAATGATATTCAGGAGGCATTTATACCTGTTATCTTGCCCTTTGGGGACGTGTGGGAGATTGGAAGCACGTCCAGTGGGGGGCTACGAACTGTCTCATATGTCACACTTATAAATATGCACTATTCTCCGATGTACTCTCTATAGCTTGCTCTCGAGCGCGTGGAACCCCCGATTACTGTAGCAAGAGATCGGAGGCTACTAACACCACCTCCGATAATAAGCCCCTAACACAGAATAGAGTGACTGGCGTTCTCAAGCATCACATACAATAGACAATCTTAGCTATTGACAAGCCGTCATAGAGAACTACACACGCTGTGTTTACCGAAGATAGACGTGATATACTCGAACGGACATAAAATATTTTTCTACCCAAATCTAGTAACCTGAATAAGAGTTTGTTTTATGTTTTTTTTAATTTTACAGCTGAAAAAGAAACACACAGGAACAGTCAGAGTAAAGTAAAAAGTCCAATTATTTTTCAAGTTTTAAAAAACACGAAGCCCCAGGAATGGAACAGAATTCAAAAGATAAGAATTGGAAATAAATCGTTGATCACAAGGATGCACTCTCTCGTTTCTTCTGAAAGGAAGTGGGCGTGATAGAACTCGGACTTTTTATTTCCAAATGGAGATGGTCTGCGATAAAAATTTATTCATGCGATGCAATTAGAATGACAGGTAATGACCCACAAATCGAATTCAATTTTCAAACAAATATTTAGGAAGATGAGCATATCGTTTAACCTGAGCTTTCATCATATTAACAAATCATTTAGTTCAAATATTGATCTCTGTCTAGCTCTATTTCAATATTTTATTTTCCGGTTAACAAGACTGACTCTGCTAATGTAATTTGGGGAGTTCAGGCATGACTTGCAGACTATAATTGTTCAGTCACAATTGGATTATATCCATTAAATACCAATTTCCGTTGCTAAATTTGACTATAAACTTGTTTATCTAACAGTTTGTTCAATGGCTGACACATGCGCAGCTCTCAAGACTCAGGTAGTGAAACACGTTCGCATGGCGACGTCAGATAACGATAGAGTTACGATTGTGAAATCATGTATGGTATATAATTGTAGGGGTGTGCGTCTTATTCGGTGCATTGAAAATATTTTAACAGCGGCCGCTGGAAAAATTTAAATCTCCTCTTGAGAATTGAGACTGATTAGGACAGAATGATAAATCACAAGGTGGAAATTTATAATACCATCGAGTAGCTGAAATAGAGCACTCCACTCTACGTCAAGTGATTATATATCAAATATTCGTATTCATGGAAGGTCTACACAGTAAAACATCACCTCAGTACCGACATTTCTGAAACTTGTCATTTCAAATTTCTGGCTTGAATTTGAGGGTAGTTGTGCTGAAAACAAGAGGTTGCAGAGAATAAATTGGACCCGAAATTCATGGCCCAGAGTACGATGTTTTACAGCACTTTAAATCACAGCTCAACAGTTCCGACACAACATGTAAAATAAAAATCAGATTATATTTATAAGGAAATATAATAAACAGCTTAATTTGGCCAAATGTGCTACAAAGAAGAAAAAGTCAATCAAATTAGCGAATATTTAGCGAGTCTAACACAATGTATTCACCTGCCGGGACCAATTCATATATGTACACAGGTGGGCTTTGTACTTGTCTTTAGGTTTCTTTCTATAGAGAAGTAATCTTGTTACAAAATAAACTGCACAAATCATTATCATTCAATCAATTACAGCAATCAATTATCTTGGTAACAGGGATTTTAAAATTATATATATATTGGTTTCTTATTGGCTATCCCTACCGAATTTCCTCGAAAAATGGCCTACGAAAGAAATTTTCCAGATTCAGCTTTCTGTGATCCACATTTCCACTGTTCTGACTGAATTTTTCTTCAATGACCATCATACAAGTCACTGACATGGCACAAGACTCGATAGGTCAGAGGCGGCTATTGAGGGCGTCCAGGCTCCGAGGACGCCTTAAAATTATTATCTGTGTGGCTGGTGGCTTAAAATAGAAATAGTAATTAGTAATAGTGTTAGGAAATAACAAATCGCAATAAAAGGTCTTCATTTACTAACATACGTTTAATTAAGAGCGCACCACATGATCCTTCGAGAAATTGTGTTGTATAGGGAGTCCAATCCAACTCTGGACTACTCAGCCGCGCAGTTTTAAAAGAACACATAGTTAATTGTAAACGTTACAAAGCACATCGTGCGCAATCTCCACTACAGGTAATCATATGATTTGCCTCGATTTGGGGTCCAGGACCCTTTGCAATTTAAGAGTGATAGATGAAACTGCGGCGGCTGAGATCGTACAACGTGTGTGTTCCTGTTTCATCTCACCCATGTTATAAGTTTTTTGTATTTAGTTTGCTGTCGCCTGTAAAGTGTTACACATTACATTTTACAAGGCCCTGTGTGTAAATGTAATCGTAGTTTGGAGGGATCAGCTTGAGCCGGCTCCCAAGCCCCCTCTCCCCTCCCCCCGTCCATCGATTGACCCCAAAAACTGCCAGCCAGCTCCCCACGAGCCGCCACTGCGATAGTACACAAACTTCTATTCCCAATGATAACATTGATAAATGGAAAATCATCAGAATATTAAAAGAGATTTTTGAAGCGGAAGCAGTTTATCTGGAGAAAACTTTGATGCAATGAGAATTTTGAATATGTCCTACCGGTGGTATCCAATGGTGAAAAATGGTGTAAAATGGTGAAAAGTGGTGTAAAAAAATGGTTTCCAAATTTTAAAAATTTCACCATTTTTCACCATTTATTCGATGAGTATATACTTCTAGTTTTAGTTTTGACCTGGTGTTATCACTCTAAAACAATATTTGGTAATTGAACTCAGATTTTGAGATACAAAGAAACAATTAAACATGTCTTTCATTATATTTGAAGTAAGTCTAGGTTTTACAATTTGAAAACTTGCTTCACCGAAAACTATCAATCCCATTTTTCATCAAAACTAGTTAAAACATGGTGAGAAAGGTACATTGAAACTGGTAACTTTAAGTGAAAATGGTGAGAAAGATACATTTAAACTGGTAACATTTAGTGAACATGACGAAAAAGGTATATCAAAACTGGTAAGTTTTAGAGAACACTGAACATGGTGAGAAAGGTACATTGATACTGGTAACTTTTGGTGAACTTGGCAAATAAGGTACATCAAAAATGGTAACTTTTATTGGACATGGAAAGTGAGGTACATCAAAAATGGTAACTTTTGGTGAATATGGCGAGTAATGTACATCAAAAACGGTAACTTTAAGTAAACTTGGTGAGTAAGGTATATCAAAACTAGTAACTTTTAGTGAACTTGGCGAGTAAGGTACATCAAAACTAGTAACTTTTGGTGATCATGGATAGTAAGGACCATCAAAAATGGTAACTTTTGGTGAACATGGCGAGTAAGGTATATCAAAACTGGTAACTTTTGGTGATCATAGATAGTAAGGTACATCAAACATGGTAACTTTTGGTGAACATGGTAAGTATGGTACATCGAAACTGAGCTCTCGGTATCGTCGTATAGTACCAGAATACATATTTGATATTTTAGTTTGACATTTCGAAAGCAAAACATTGAAATGGTGAAAAATGGTGAATGATTTCTATGTTGAATAGAGATTCCAAATTGTAAAATTTCACCGTTTTTCACCATTAGAAACCAAAGTCCTACCGGTAGGACATATTCGAATTTCAGCTTTCACTGTTTTGACTGTATTTTTCTTGAATGAACATCTTACAAGGTCAATAAGGATGGCACAAGACACGATTGAGGTATTCACACTTCTATTCCCAAAGAAAGCATCGATAAATGGGAAATCATCAGAATATTAAAAGAGATTTTCGAGGATTTTTGAAGGAGTTTTTCTGTCGTCCCCTTGACCGAAATTTCGAGGTTTTGACTGGAATTTTACCAGTGACCAATCAGTGAGGTCGGTGACAGTGACACAAGTCGCCATCAAGGTACTAGAAGCAGTATATTCGGAGAAAACTTTGATGCAATGAGAATTTTGAATATGTCCTACCAGTAGGACATATTCGAATTTTAGCTTTCTGCGACCCAAATTTCACTGTTTTGACTGAATTTTTCTTGAATGACCATTTTGCAATGTACAAGGTCATTAAATGGCACATACTAGAAACTATTGACGTTTACTTTTAAAAACTCACTGTTAGTGATTCATTGCAACCAAGTAAATTATACTAAATACCTTGTTAAAAATGTAATTTTTGTGGGAAGTAACTTGCATGATAATTGAGTATTATGCATTATACCTAATATTTGCAAGCATTTTATGAAAATATAAATGTAATATATAATGCTAATAATTGTAGCGCGATGCACTATATAATGGGCCGCGCCGCGCATCAAATAATTCTTCTCGCAACCACGGTAGATCGGCAAAATGCACCATTGGGCCGAGCTGCGAAGGATTGACATTGTGAATCAAATGTAATAAGTGGGCAAATTCTCGGATGACTCATTGACCATTGTTAATGGTTTGGCCCGGCGCACGCTACTCCGTAGCACTTGCCATCAATAATTAGAAAGCGGCGCGCGCTACTTCGAAGACATTTATACGAGTAACATCCGTTAAATGGCTCATTGTCGTCCGAAAATTATAAAAACGACCTGGCAAGCAAGGAAGTTGAGCAAAAATATTAACTAGTATTTTATGGATATAATTGACGGATGTTACTCGTCTAAATTTCTTCGAAGTAGCGCGCGCCGCTTTCTTCTCAATGAAACAAGAAATTTTTCAATGAAACAAGAAATTTAATTTTTAGCACATTTTACAGAGTAAAGAGATGTAAAACAATTTATAAAAATATAATGCTCATTTGGTGTATGACTTTTTGTCCTTGACTGTTAGTTTGATTTTGAAGGGACAGGCAACTAACGGGGCAGGGAATGTGCGTGCCTGAAAGCTTTTGCACACACCAAAACGCTAGTTCAGTTGAGTTTTTAGAGACAGGGCTCATATGAGGATCAGAAGAAAATTGTTAGCAGACGTTAGGGGTTCTGTTTGTGTTTGTTACTATGGGTTACAGTCTTGTTGTGACAGAAAGTCTACACTATATATATGCCTAAGTTTAAATTGTGTAGTTTGAGGATATAAGATGCAACTTTAAGATGGATATTGGAGAGCTGTTGAAAAATTATGTTCGTTGTATCAATGGTTATAATAAGCTAATATAAATATCTTAAACTATACAGTGCTAATTAAAAATTTCTTTATACTGCATTATCAAATTAAATGTTAAAAATTCAAAAATATACATTCATTTTATTTTATTAAAGACTTTCTCACACATACTTTTCTCACAGAACAAGACTTGGAAAACACTAGACTAGGGGAATTTCGCTGACATGTGTGTGACCAGCAAGTAGTGATCTTTCGAAGACAATATTGTTGCAGTCAAAATCTTTGATTGTCCAATCAAGCGGGGCGTGGCTGTGTTGATTATTTAATAGTGCACGTTTAAGCTTTCCCCGCAAACTCATCAAATTGTGTCGAAATGGCCCGACGTCACGAGCTACGAAGTAGCGCGCGCCGGGCCAGATCATTAACAATGGTCAATGGATATAAATAAAAATATATTACCAAAAATGAAGTTGATCAATATTTACACAATACAATTGTGTTACAATTGTGTCAGTACAAATAACTTATTGGTCAATTTTGACGATCTAACGAAAAACATTATTTGTGATAATAGTTATTTGTTTTTGGTAGTGCATTGCACTACTGCAAATTATTGTTGTCGCAAAAACTCGTGCATTGTTAATGGACTGACCCTAAACACAACGTGTGGGGTACGTTGACATACGTTGCATGCCACTTTTCGCGCGCGAATACGTAACATGTATCAAGGGGTACGCTATTTCGTAGCAGCTGTTGCCTCGGGCTAATATTTCGAGAAGAAAGCGGCGCGCTCTACTTCGAATGAATTTGGACCATAAACGAGTACATAAAATTAATATGAAGTGCAAGTGTACTAGTAATTTTAATCCTAGTTTTCCGCTCGTAGCACGGTTCCAATTAGATTTAGACCTCTTCAGAAAAACGCAGTATTCCAGTATATTTATTTCTAGTTCCTGGCATCCAATAATTTAATTTCATTCCCCTTGATGGTTCCAATTAGATTTAGACCTCTTCAGGGAAACACAGTATACCAGTATATTTATTTCTAGTTCCTGGCATCCAATAATTTAATTTTATTCCCCTTGATGGTTCCAATTGATTGGGCGACATCTGTCCGACAGCGACATCTGTCCGACTCAGAAAATAGGTTATTTGGACAATAGTTTATGTCGGATCCTACCGTACGATTTTCTTAAAACTTTCCACAAAGTATGTTGGTTATAGGACGAATAATCTGTGTAAGTTTGAGCGAGTTTCTATGTGCCAAGTTTAAGATATTACCTTAAAGGATGAGGGGACCTTAGAATTTACTTCCAAATATTCGCGTTTAAGTCCTGTGAAAGTGTGTAGAATCAAAAAATACGCCGGACTGTGAAATCGATAATTCGTGCAATATCACGCCGCGCTCCTATTGGCTGATAGCAATTTTGGGCTGTGACGTCACTTATGTGTTAAGACCAACGTGCGCGCGCACCCTTTGCTCGTGTCAACAGTTTGTTGTTCTGTTTTAATTACTATACGTCGTGTTACCTTTGGCGTTTGCGAGAGCGGTATCTTTGGTTGCACTGAATTAGTTTAAGTTACGAATAATTCTCTTTAATAATAATAGTTAAATGTAACTCAGAAAGGCTTTCTTGTAGTTGTAGTAGGTATTTCTATTTATAAATAGCTAAGATAAGTAGCATACTAGCATCCGCTAACTAAACCACAAACTGCTATTTTGTTTTGACTTGTTTGAAACCCGATATGGACACAATTAAAAAGAATGTATGATGTAGTAGAAGACATTTTACTAGCTGGCCCTTGGCGCCTCTAGTCCTATCTGAGTACGCACGTGCGGTTTGACACTGCGCGTGTACCGGCCTTTAGTTGTACACTCATTTATAATTTACCGTTTTAGTTTGCTGTGACTTGAGTGTAAAGCGTAACGAATGTGGATGTGTTCGTCTGCTATGCTTGGTATAATATTGCTTGGTGTAATAGTTGCAAATCTTGCTTACGTTATAAGTAGTGTCACATAGTGAGTTAGAACTTAAAAGCTTGGTGCTTGGTGCTTGTCCAACTGGAATGAAGACATGCATTTCATACCTACCCGATCCATTTT
Organism: Bolinopsis microptera; assembly: GCF_026151205.1. Lineage (NCBI taxonomy): Eukaryota > Metazoa > Ctenophora > Tentaculata > Lobata > Bolinopsidae > Bolinopsis > Bolinopsis microptera. The sequence goes on along the minus strand of NC_087082.1, from coordinate 3,383,793 downwards.
TATTAGGACCGTGTTGTGTTGATATGACATGTTGATATATCAACTGTGGTACGAAACAGGGAGTTGCTAGGTGTTACGTTGGGAGCTATAAATATACATAATTTACATGCCTTTCTGTGTGACTTCAATCTTATTCCAGGTGTATCTCGGCTCATGGTTATCGTAGGGTGATAATTCTTTTTTCAACCGGTCATAAAAAGTCTCCTCTCCATTGGTTATAGGCTCGTTAGTATCGTAAATTGTTAATTTATTCTTAATTAGTAATTTAGTCGGCCCGCACGCTAATTTTACCTGTATTTCTATATGCGCGGATCAGAGCAACTCACATAATTGACGTCACAGGTTCAAATTGTTTTGGCTGGATATCTCGGTGCGCGAATGAAATACAACTTTGCGGATTTCACTAAAGTGGTTTATACGATTAATGTAATAAAAGGATTTGCACGAGAAAAAAACTTTTTCTAAGGTCCCCTCATCCTTTAAACACAAAAAATATATCCAATTCGGTTGTTTCAGTGGTTCCAAAGCATATATCTGGAGATCCAACGATACGATTTTCTTGAAACTTTCTAGATAGTAAGATAGCTTTAAGACAAATAACTTGTGCAAGTTTGGATAAATTTCTATGTGCCAAATTTTAGATATCACTTCAAATACACGAAAATAGTGCTGTCGGACAGATGTCGCTGTCGGACAGATGTCGTGTTACCAAACTTGGATTTATTGTTATTTAATTTTGGATCTATTAAAATTATTATATTAACTGAATTACATTGTATAGACTGCATAGCAAAAGTTTGGAGCTTTGTCTGCTGAAAGTCAGTTTTTAAACGATTGAATGAATGAGCTACTGACTGATATCATAAGCTACAGTAGGGAACGTAGTGGTGAGTCTTTGTCAAGTTATGCAATTAAAATATTGTAACAAGTTAAGTTAGGAAGATTGTTTGTGATTGATATCATCGATTTTAATTTTAAAGGGTCTAAATTTCAGGAACTTGGACTCGACAGAATGATGACGTGGTGACCATTATATCTGATATAACAAACGTGAAAAGTTACATGTTTTTTTACGTAAAGGTATGAACCAAAAGTGTTGCTTTTATTGGTGTTTCTTAAAACAAGATTTTAGTGGGGCCAAACTATTTCCTAATACTTTAACTATCACGATAGATTTTGATTGAAGCTAATGGGACACATCTAACCACAGAGTAAACCTTTAGCCGATGTAGTAGAGACGAAATCCATACCTCAGAGGTTGCCAGCTAAACCAGTTAATCATTAAAATTGTTATTGTTAAAAGTGCAACGACCTGAGCCTTTGCGCCGTGACATGGTCGGTAAGTCGGTAACACGACTCGTGTCCGACAGCAAGATCTGTCCGACTCAAGGTCCGAAATTATCATCTGATTTCAACACATTTCCACACATTTCCATTTAGAGACATGATCTGAACTCATGAACTGTTACTCACTAATTTGTATACGTAACATTTCCAATTTGAGATATGATCTACCCAATGCTCCGCGACTTTCTGGAGATGGGCTCCGCGTCCGCCATATAATATATGATCTGCGTTCTTAGCAGTCCCTTAAAGGAAAGATCGTCGAGTATTTTCGTCCCATTCAGAGTCCCAGAGCATCACTGGTTCGTTGTCGGTAGAGAGCATATAGTTTGCAGGAATGGAGAGTGTTTCCAGATTAGAAGGGTTAGAAGGGTGTCTGTTTGCTGCTTTTCTGCAGCTCTGTACCATTCTGTTGAGGGGTGATAGCTGGAAACCAAGCTTTGCTCTAGATTCATAACCCAATCCACCAACTGATTCAGATACGAGGTATTTCGTCGGTTGATCTCCACCAGAAGCTTTTCTTTTCAAGTTCTGTTTGCTGACGTGGACGGTCATTTCAGCATGGTGGGCAGTAGTAGGAGTGATCAGTTGTTTGTCCACGGTAGATATGCGGGCTCTGCAACCCTTTCGGAAATCCGAATATTTCTAGTGGGTGGATTACACAGGATTACACAGGATTAAAATTAAATTATAGATCAATTATCATGAACCGTCATAATTGTGGGTGGTGTCGTCTCTTCGTTTGTCGAAGACGTATCGGAAGCCATTCAGGACAGGGTTCTCCGAGCCTTGTTTGGGTCCAGGGATAAACTGAAGATTAGTTGCAATTGTGGATTGCGATAACTAATCTCCATACCGCTGTCTTATATGTACTGTGATGTGATCGCCAGCTTGTTAGTTTACGGCTAGCACGATCTGACGTTCCTGTTCTCAACTAGTCAATCATGTATCGAATCATCGATGGATCATATCTCAATGGATCACATCAGCATTAGAACAATGGGAGCAACGTCACAAGATTACCCGTGAGCTTCTGAAATACGAATGTGAACCGAAATTAAAATATGATCCGAAATTCGGACAGATGTCGCCAAAAACGACTCCTGTCCGACAGCGATATCTGTCCGAAATCCCTAATTCGGCTGTCGGACAGATGTCGTTGTCGGACAGATGTCGCCCAATCGACATGGACACGGTTGGACACCACCTATGCCATTATTTGGTTGATCAACTTAATAGATTTACATGGTTTTGACTTACATTCCAAAACTTATTTAATTTAACTGTTACCTGCCCAGGAACAATATTTCATCACAAATGAACAAATTGCTCCAAGAAACATACAGTTCGAGCTAGGATGATTTTCTCCCTGTAAGTATATCTTGTCAAATGTCAAAGAATCGATGTAACATAGCTATAGTATGAATGTTGTAACGTACGCTTCATAACTTATCGCAGCAATGTGTACTATCCTACATTCGTTTTCATTTGGTATAAACATTCATTGAAATAACTATTGTTTTTCAGCCAAAGAGTAGTCCGAAGATTGAGAGCATTCCTGCTATCAAGAAACCTGTTATCAAGAAACCTGATATCAAAAAACCTGCTATCAAGACATGCAGCACTGTCAAATCGGTTAGTACAAGTGGAAAAACTGTTCGTGAACACGTGTCGCCCATCGGGATACTTGGATATTGCCGGTTTTATGTGTGATCTCGAGTCACTCGTCATGCTCAAATCCATCTAAATAACTTGTTTCCAGGCTTGATAATCAGCTGTTACCCGGGTGAAACTTCAGTTTATCTTCTATGCAACGTTTATAATTGATCTCACAAATGCTTGATGTTTGAATTACATTTTATCGTACATTTTGATCTTAACGTTCAAAATGTACGATACAAATTAAAAACTTTACCAAGCCGAGTTTTACCGAGGTTTTGCAAACATGTCGACAGTAAGAATCCATCTACTGTTCATGATCCTACCCTGAATCAGGTTGAGAATGAGTTATCTGCCTTGGGGCTGCCCCTACAATATCCACCAAGGGGTGATTCAACTGTAGAGCGTATGCTAAAACATGCGATGGAAAACAAACGCATTCCACTGAGTGGAATCCACTCGTGTGTAAGACGGAATGTCAGTCAAGTCCCTGTCAAAACTTATTCCTTTCAAGAAAATCTGCACCCACTGTAACCAGGGCAGGTGGTTACAGAAGGAGGCAGTGACGACTGTTGACATACATGTTAAGTTCTGTTTCACCTGTCAGACTCCATATCGATACACAGATGTCTCGGAAGGGGTGTTCACTGTTCAATAACAACAACCATACAATTGTAGACTGTCAGCTTCTGGAAACCATCTTCACAACCTTTGGACACCCCATATCCGAGACACTAGTCGATACTTTCCGAATGGAGTCTGACAACCCCCACCTTACCACCAACACCCTAAGGGATGCCTTCCTCCTCTTTAATCTACCTTACAAGACATATTTATAACGTACGAAATGTGGCGGTTTTCCGAAAATTTCGCCATATTTTCGGACCGCCAAAATTTCGGTCGTCGTAATAGAATCCGTCGCATTATCTTTTAGCTTATTTCAATGACTGTGCCTTCACTGCTTTATTTTGTTTCTAAAAAGTAATATCAAGTAAAATAAATAAATAAATTCTGGCATCTTGGGACAAATTATCACCACACCAATGACGAATTGAATGTCAAGCAATACAGTTTAAATTTGCATTAAAATACATGTACGTATGTGCTAACATGAAAGTCTTACAGTCTTAATACAGACTAAGTTTGAACATGATTTTACCGAATTTCAGAAATTTCCTTACTGCTTACTGTCACAAAAAATGATGAAAAATACCCTTATTTTCTGTGACGTCCGAAATTTGACGGTTTTTGTTCAATTTCGCCATATTTTCGGACCGCCAAAATTTCGGTCGTCGCAAATTAGGCCGCCATAAATATGTCTTGTAAGGTATATGGGCATGAAGGAGACACCTCTAGACTTTCTGTCCTGTAGAGAGTGTGGGAGACATTCCCCTGTCATCCTCTTTGATGTGAAAGCAATAGATAAAGGCTCTGACGGCAAACCTGATGTCTACCCCATACAATTTGATGACTTGTGGAACATCACCAAGCAGAAACCCGGATCTAACGTCATATACGGGATGATTGACATGCTTAAATTAAACAAGAAGGGGACACTGAGACAACGGGTGGAGAGAATAATAGAACTCAACTGACTTACTGACTTGACTGACTTAAGGCCCCACAGCCAGAAACCATAGCAGACTAGCAGATAATCTGCAAGGAAATTTTCGATTTCGGAGGAAATTTTTGGTGCCAAAGAGGAAATTTATAAAGTCTACGATCTGAATTTTTTACCATGAATTTTCTGGGGTAAAGAGGAGATTTTCTAAAAACAATCCAAAATTGTTGACAAATGAAAGAGGAAAAAACTAACAGTTCTTTGAATCGAAATTGAAACTGTGTTTGAAAATGATCTCTATTGCCAAATTGCTTCTAGGCCTTCAGTGTGGGAAAAATCATCAAGAATTTTTGCCTGCGGCAAACATATCTTCAATTCCTGTCTGTGCGAAAGTTTAAGTTGTATGCACTCTATATTTCTCAGGATATGGTTGCCTCTACTCTGCAAGGCACATTACACATATAATAATAATTTGTGATAACTACGACAGATGGTGCAAGCTGGCCATGTTTTACTTGTGGGTTGTAGGAGAAAGCCGTTTTGTAATACACTATTTTGAAGGACTTCAGATATTTTGTTATTGTAGATTTTAATGTGGCCAAGCAAAAACGCAAAAAAATTTTCTGGGGCCTAGCTCCGAATGCTTAAGGCCGTCTTGCTTCACTCGCCGACATTGCAAAAAAGGAAAATTTGCGAGCGAAGCGAGCGGGCCACAGAAAACAGAAAATGTGTATCTGCGAGGAAATTTTTAACTTTCTGGATGTGGGCTTAAGGCGGCTTCAGCGTCCAAGTATTGATGCGCTGTCTCTGGATAGAACTCTATCCGCCATAAGTCCGCTCATTTCTCCAGTGTCGTTGAGACCCGTGTCAGCTCGTGGGCTATCAACATAAGTCATGGCTGGTCTCCCCCTACTCCGTACCCCATGAGTTGGTTCCCAGAGTAGCAAGCGGTTTGCGACTAGTTCTGGGTGCCGGTGGATATGGCCTGCTAGTCGCATCCTGCGCTCTTGGATCTTCATGGTTGCTCTCGGTAGGTTGCCATAGACTTCTTTGTTGGTTTTGCGCTGCTTCCAATCCACATTTAGTGCCATCCTTAGCATTCTAGTGTAGCAGCCATCAATGCGTTTCTTCAATTGCTCTGTCACCGTCCACGTTTCAGAACCATAAAGAAGTATTGACTCCACAGTAGCAACAAACAATGCCAGTCTGGTGAAGATGGTTTCCAGAAGCTGACAGTCTACAATTGTATGGTTGTTGTTATTGAACAGTGAACACCCCTTCCGAGACATCTGTGTATCGATATGGAGTCTGACAGGTGAAACAGAACTTAACATGTATGTCAACAGTCGTCACTGCCTCCTTCTGTAACCACCTGCCCTGGTTACAGTGGGTGCAGATTTTCTTGGAGGGAATACGTTTTGACAGGGATTTGACTGACATTCCGTCTTACACACGAGTGGATTACACTCAGTGGAATGCGTTTGTTTTCCATCGCATGTTTTAGCATACGCTCTACAGTTGAATCACCCCTTGTTGGATATTGTAAGGGCAACCCCGAGGCAGATAACTCATTCTCAACCTGATTCATGGTAAGATCATGAACACAACACAGATCACTATTCGTTCACTAAAAAGTTTGTACAGATTGCTGGGAAGAGTGGTGGACTTCTCACAGTTATGTGTCCACATGAATATGTGTAGGGTTTAAGGTCCTCTACCTGCATGAAGGGGCATCGGATTACGTTCAGTTCCTTAGTTCATGGCAGCATATTCTGTCAATATCTGTTGTGGACTTTGCTCCCCAAGTGGCCCGCTATGCCGAGAAGCAGTTCCCTGGTATGCTGCCACCATACGGAGGAAAGCTGGCAGACTCTTCAAAACCGGAGATCCCGCAATTCATCAAATCCGGCGGCCTCATAAGCTTCGATGAGCTGTGGCACCACAAAGTTTAAACTGTGAAATCCAACCCTAGAGACCATCCTGTAACCAAGTTAAGCCAAAAGTTACCTGGGGACCTCAGGCTATTATATTTATGTCCATAATCATAGATAGAGATTCGGTGGAATGACAGTGCTGGCTGAGCGTCGCCCAGTAATCCATAAGTACATCTTATTTGACAGATATCATGTCGTGACTTTTAAAAATCCATTAGATATATTTCATCTGTTGGATATTTGCGCACAGCTGCTACGGAATAGAATAAACACATCAATTTGTGAGCAAAATCACAAGGAACGAGCTTAATAGGTACAGATATTCATTATATAACATGTCGGGGATGAAATTCCTGCTGTTACATTCATATATCTTATGAGAAACAGGTCTACTATAGAAAAGAAAAAGAAGTTTGAGAAAAACCTGGGGTATGAGCTAGATGTGTTTGAGGAGACCGGTCAGTGGGTGGAATAGGGAGTAAAGCCTGTTACCATTTCTCCACTCTTTAGGAAAATAGAGCCAGCAACGAAGATTAATAATCGCCTGCCAGTTCCTGTAGCAACTAAATCATCTAGTGAGTGCGTGAGGATGGTGACCGGATTTTTTGAAGAGAAGAACATCCAACAGCAAGGAATGTGAAATATATCAGTGTCTTGCCGTGCCAACAGCAGTCTCAGCAGACGGATAACTTCTCATGTATACCTCTATGCTTTCTCTCCTAGCTCCAACTACAACCGAAATACTGTAATATAAGCCCATCACCCTCTTCATCAGCCTCTGGAAAGCCACTTGAAGTACCTACAGGTGTATCTATACTAGTATACTCAATGAGTATTACTCATTCCACTAGCATGTAACATGTGCACGTAATCATTATAATGAGCTTTCTTCACTTCTTCACTTATCACTCAACCCAGCTCTCTCTTCCAGTGCTCTGGATTTGGAGGACTTAATTAATGATACACTCAATTAATATACTTGTTAATTGATCTTTGATGTAATTTCTATTCGGTCTATTATTTTAATTTTGTTCGTGCATGGAGCGAGTCATATGTGTATTAAATTTCGTAATGAAGACTGCTTTCAATTCCTAATTGAATTTGTTTTAGTTCTTAGTACAATATTTTAAGAGATCTAGAGAAAAGGAAGTTTTGATATTATGGTTTCGTACACGCTGCTTTGCCTTTAATAACTTAACTTCCTGGGTTGATGTTATACAGGTGGGCTGTGTAGAATAATTTTAAATTTGCTTTTAAGTTGTAAAACTTTTACTTAGCAGTGTGAGAACAACTGCAAAAGAGCAAACTGATATAAGTGCCACAATAACTCTATCCTAAATTAACAGCCTTCCCAGCAATGCACGATAAATTAATATAGAAATAGTGTATAGTACAAATAGTACACACTACACCGTATTATGTACTATATTAATGCTAATGGTACACAGGCACATTCAATCATTTAGTAACCTGAAATGTTTAGCCAGTGAATTATTTTAATGTTATATTTTACACACTGTTCCTCATGATGAGTGGTATATTAAAGCTTCGTTACCAGGACTACTGTATTTCGTTTACTTGTTAATCCGACCGACTGGTTTAAACTTTTTAAAAAGTGTGTTATCTTCAAATTAATTCTGAGACCCACTCAATTAAATCAATACGATGCTGTATTCCATGTTTACATTGTTCCTAATTACATTGTTATCTTCATCCATGATCGCTAATAAGCTTAATGACATTGTTTGTAATTTAGTACTTCTTTTTCACTTGTTTACAAAAGAGATATGACTCTGAATTTTTCAGCTCCTGTACCTTGGTCGAGTGAAATCGTTTCTGCTCAGATGTCCGCTGGAGTGCTTCGTCCGCTGGAGTACTTCGTGATGTAATTGTTCTAATGATGAACAAAGGTAGTACAAAGTTTTAGATTGTAAATCTTTAGAATCATACTGTCTAGCGCCTAATCGTTCAAAATCTGGCGAGTAACTGAGATAATTAAAACCTGATTGAGATTTGAAAAGTCTCAATTATACCATTGTAGAGTCACGAATTGTATTTTTTAAATTTCAGCATAGTGATGAGAGAAGGCTATCAATGTCTGGGATTTCTGCTGCTTTGTTACAGTCATCTGACTTTTTACTCAGTGACTTTCTGAGGAAAGAGTTCTGCTAAAAAAGATAAAGAAGATATGCACGCGAGACATGTTTACTCTGAGATTATGCTGATACCGGATGCGTCACAAGCACATACTATTCAAACTGCAAATCGGAGAACTTTTTTCTAATCCTGAACTTGATTTAAAATCCTTACTTAAAATCAGTTCTCATCCAATACTTTACAGAGATTGCATCTAAGAGAGTAACAGGACGCTCGCAATATCTTGTATATATATATATTTCGTTGCTGTACTCCTACACATTAAAAGTCGGTGTTGATAATATATACAAGATATTATATAATATATATTGTTAGTCAGCCACAACTGTCAGTAAAACAACGCCTTGACTTCAAATGTCGGTAAAATGTACCTTTACAGTCATCCTCAATAAATGTAATAGATTTGTAGTGTTGTAATTAGTTTAAAACTATATGTATATATACTTTCTTGTGTTTTAAGTCATATCTTAAGTTTGGCACATATAAATACTCCAATACTCTCACACATTATCCGCCATATACTGCCGTTTTCTCAGAAAAGGCAGTAAGTCCATATTTGCCATTTCGAGATATTGCGACTTTTGCGTTTATGGTTTTTTCTCCGCTTACTTTTTGCGTAAGATCGAAAGTAAACACGTTGAGTTGTCAATAATTTGTCAAATTTTAATTTGTCAAAAAAATTAAAGCTTTGAGCCCTCCATAAGCTTAGATATAACCATTTTTATGCCAAATAATCGAGCTTATTTTTCATACTGGATGGACTTACTGCCTTTTCTGAGAAAACGTGGACTTACTTCCTTTTCTGAGAAAAATCTCTGTTCAATATTTTTCTGAGAAGGAAGTAAGTCCAAGCTTTTCACTAAATTTTTGAGGTTGGGATCAATGTATTTTGGATTATATTGTAAAATATAAACAATTAGGTAAATCTAAATTGCTCCATATCATATAATAAATGTTTTTGAATAATAGGATGCCCTTATTTAGGCAAACTCGCCAATTTTGACGGATTTCAGTGCATTAAATGATATCTTATCGATATTTTGATGAAAATGAACTTGATCTAAAAGATATACCTAAACTAAACATTCTCTGCGATTATAACAGCTCAATAACTGCACTCCAATGTTTATGTTTTGCGACTAAAATACATCCGGCGTTTTTGAAAATCGGCCACCAAATTTTTTGAGGCCTAAATGAAAATTTTGATCACTTACGTAAGGTTGAAATGTAATTATACATCGATTCTGAAAATTTCAAGCGAAAATATCAATCGGCAGTAAAGTTATGTTCTTTTTGGGAAATCGCTTTCTAAAATTCCGTTTTTAGCATGCTTTTATAAAAAGTAAGTCCAGCTACTTCTTCTTATCACAGATAATTTATCTCAGAAAAGGCAGTAAGTCCACGGAATTACTTCCTTATCTCAGAAAATTTGCAAGATTTTATCAGAAAAGGCAGTAAGTCCGGACTTACGTCCTTCTCTCAGAAAATAATTGGCCAAAACCGAACATAATGTTTCTCAACTGGGACTTACTTCCTTAGCAATTGCATGCAACAATGTTTATATACATTAATATGTAGCTCATGTTGTAGAAAATTTTCTACTGAAAATGTTGATACCAATATTGTCATATTTCGAAAAATTGGACTTACTGCCTTTTCTGAGAAAACGGCAGTATAGCGATGTAACTATCTGGAAAGTTTAAAGAAAATCTATCAGTCAGACCTTGAGAAAATCAAAAATATATTCAAAGTTATTCACTAAAACACTCAATTTTCGAACAGATTTGTCGTTCTGGTACCAAAATGCTTTACTACAATAAACGTACGGCGCGAGAACATATCCTCGTCCAAAGTCTGACAGTTAACAACATGCGTAGGATTCCCTCAAAGGGGAATATCGTAATCGCCACCTCGTAGCACTTAGAAGCCTAAGCTACAATACCAATATAGTGTATTGCTACGATCTGATCGGAAAGATAAATATTGCGGTATATATTATTTAATGTGCGCGGTGATGTGTATTATTTAAAGCAATAAAATCGATATTATTATATAAGTCTACTATAAGAGCCCAGATTTTCACTCAAATACTTTGTATCACGTTGCGACCCCCACGGTCGTTTCACTATCGTCTTGACGATACAGGGGGAGCCGCGCACTTCGTGCGCGGCGGGTCATACAACGTATGACAACAAATACTGGCCAATGCATAATGCTATAGGACATCAAAATAAGTATTATAAAACATTTCTATTTTATTCCTGCACATTGTAAATAACTAAAATTGTGTAACCTTAAATTATTTCAGAATTATAAAAAGTAAAATACAATTTTTTTAAGTAAAATACAATTTTTATTTTCCACAGAAGAATCAATACATATTGAATTAAAAATATCCGATAATTCCATTAATAATTATTAAAAGTTGCTTTGTCATTTGTAAAATCAAAAACGAAAAGCCGTACGCTGAACGCGCGCGGCATTTTTTCTGCAGCTGCCTAGCTTGTAGCCGCTAACATCAAAGCCGCCGCGCGCTTACAATTCCTAAATTAAATCAATAATCATGTTAACAGAGGCTGCAACATATCTGATGAACATCTACAGATCCCCTGCAGAGTTATTTATATCTGGCGGAGAGGAGATGATCTTAAGTGAATCTGGCACTACTCAAGGAGATCCAACTGCCATGGGTTTCTATGCTTGTGCAACTATGCCCTTAATCTACTCTACACACAACATAGAAGGCGCCAAACAGATTTGGTATGCTGATGACTTAGCTGCAGGAGGAAAGTTAGTTGGGCTGCAAAAATGGTGGAAAACGTTGTGTCGCAATGGACCAGGGTTTGGATACCAGCCAAAACCTGCCAAGACATGGATAGTGGTGAAGCCTGATTTTGAACAAGCTGCGAAAGAGATGTTTCCTGATGTCAACATCACAACAGTTGGGAAAGGGTATTTAGGCAGTTTTATTGGGTCAATAGAAGGGCATCACAGCTTTATAGACCAGAAAGTGGAGGAATGGTGTCGTGACGTGAAGCAATTAGCAGGAATTTCATCAAGAGAGCCTCAAGTTGCATACTCTGCATTTGTATAGGATACAAGGATACAAGGATGCAAGGATACAAAAGTGATAATTACTTTATTGAGTACACAATAGTTGTAATTCTGAAATAATTTAAGTTACACAATTCTAATTATTTACAAGTGTGTAGGGATAATTTAGAAATGTTATATAATGCTAGTTTTAGAAAAATAGATAAATCGAGTTTGTATGGTTCAATCTTATTTTAAGGTCCTATAGCATTATGCACTTGCCAGTATTTGAGTGGAAATCTGGGCTCTTATAATAGGCTGTATAATTTTCGTTCACAGAGAGAATTGAATGGATTGCTCTTGCTGTGGCAATGAGTGTGGTAGGATCTAGAGTTTTGTTGGAGAGCAAACCGACTAGGTCAGTAATGTTTAGGGGATGGAAATTGAATTTTTCCCTAACTGAGGAGTAGAGCAAACAGTCAATCAATACGTGACTTTCGTCCTCAATAGGCTTTAGCCCTTTGCTGAAAAAGCAGTAGGTGCACCAACGTTCTTCTCTTGGTACAAGGGGGGTTTCATATCTGCCCCTTTCGATGTAGAGGTTGTGGCAGCTGATACGAAACCTTGTCAGACTTTTTCGAACATCCGGTATTTTGATAATTCGTAGGTATGCCTCTGGTTCGAAATCATGTTTAATTAAGTTATAGAATTCTAGTTTTGGCGAGGAGGCCTTGGCAGCTTTCCAGGTATTCACGAATTCTTCCCTCATGTTATGACTGATTTGGGTGGAGAGCTTAGATTTTGAGGAAGATGAGGGGGTGAAGTTGTATTTGGTGAGAAGCTTTGAGATGTTGGTATACCAAGGAAGTCCCAACATGATTTGTTCGTGAAATGCAGCACAGAGTAGTTCGTTTTCAGTGTTTTCAAGGCGACTATAGTAATCTATTGCAAGTTTGCAGGCTTCAAAGAATAGAGGGTGGCGCCCGCTTTCGCCCCAGCAACCTATATTTGATGCTTTTGAATGTACAGACAAGGACCACTTGATAAACTTTAGGTGGAATTTTTCATAGTGGTCTTGTGCAATGTACTTCAAGGTATGCTGGGGGTTGGCTTTGTCATCTATTTTTGAAAGGTATCTCATGGTTTTTGAGTGGGGGCATAAGACTTGACAGCCATAAAGCAGGATTGGTTTTATTAAGGAGTCAAATAGAATATTAAGGGCACGGTGTGAGAGGGCATCCTTAACTATTTTGCCTTTGAGGCCATAGAGAGCACGGAGAGCCTTGGCCCTCAGCTCAGTATTTGCTGCTGTAAACGATCCATTTCTGTGGAATATTATGCCAAGATAGCAGTATTTATCGGTGTGCTGGATGGGCTGACCTCCCAATGTGAATGTTTCATAGGACTGCTTTCGTTTGGGAGGGCTGAATATTACAATCTTAGTTTTCTTAATATTTACTTCAAGGCCCATGGAGTTACAGAAATCAAATAGAATGTTGATATTGACTTGCAAGGCCTCGGGACTTAGAGCAAGAAGGACAAGATCGTCAGCCCACAGCAGATGTGATATCAGAACGTCAGCAAGAACTGGATAGTCACCAACAGATTTCAGGAGAGATGAAAAGTCATTAATGTAGATTTTAAAGAGGTCTGGTGATAGGGGGTGTCCTTGCTCCGTTCCTTTGCCAATATCAATTTTACCCATACAACTGCCAACTGCTATTGCTCTGTAATTGTCTGGGCTGAAGGGGTTGCCTGATTTATAGATAGGAGTGATAATACTGGTATGCCATGGATAGTAGCCTGAGACCAGAGAGTGGTTGAATGTTTTGAGGATGACTTGGAAACAAAGCGGAGTTAGGCTCTGAAGCATCTCGTTTGAAATCAAGTCATTTGAGCAACTTTTAGCAACTTCAAGTCATTTGAGCAACTTTTTGTATATGGACTTTCGAAAAGATGGAACTATGTGTGTAGGACTACACCTGAGATAGCAGATAGACTTCAACCACTCGAACTTACCATCAGAGAGGAGTTCATTCCAGCAATCCTTGATAGAGCATTTAGTTGCACTGACACTCTTAGAGAGATCTTTTCTCTACCACCAAGGTATGGAGGGCTGGGTATACCTATAATAACAGAACTGGCCAACTCAGAGTTCCTGTATTCAGTCAAAGCTACAGTTTTGCTTAAAACGGCTATTCTAAGCCAAGAGGTAAACTATCTTGAAGACAAGGATAAAAGCCATGAAATCAAGACATCCATCAGTAAAGATCGCAATGAGTATTACACCAGAAGACAGGAGGCAATTCAGGAGTCTCTGCCACAAACATCTAAACTTATGTTACAGCTAGCAGCAGAGAAGGGTGCAAGTTCCTGGCTAACCACCTTACCACTCAAAAGCTATGGTTATCTCCTGAATAAGCAACAGTTTTCAGATGCTATAGCTTTAAGATATAACCTGAAGCTGAAAGATTGTCCAAAACTTTGTACTTGTGGTGATTCCTACTCCGCAAACCATGCCCTCACGTGTAAACTTGGGGGTTATGTGACCTTGAGGCATAACTCACTTCGAGATACAATAGCTAATATCATGCGGACAGTCAAATGCAAAGACGTTCAGACAGAGCCCCCTCTTCTTCCAGTCAGCGGCATGCAGTTACCACAAGGTACAGTAACTGGAGATCAAGCCCGACTAGATATATCAGCAAGATCAGTTTGGAATGCGTTGGAAAGAGCATTTTTTGATGTAAGGGTGTTTCACGCTCCTGCTCCAACCAACGCCGCTAAACCAATTCCTATGATGTATTTGGCTCACGAGACTGAGAAGAAAAGAGCATATAATGCAAGGGTCCTAGAAGTGGAAAAAGCTACCTTTACACCTTTAGTTTTCTCCACAACAGGATGCATGGGAGTCGAAGCGCAACGCTTGATTAAAAAGCTTGCACAAAAGATGGAATCTCCAACAGGTCAGCGTTATTCAGACTCAGTTACATATCTTAGAAAGCGCTTGCGCTTTGAGGTATGAAAGACAACGGTTATTTCGATAAGGGGGGACAGAGGGCCCAAGTTGCGATATAAACCAGACAATATTGAAGATTTAGATTTAAATATTGAGCCCTTTGGCTAGAGAATACTTTCTTGAATATTTTCGATAGTTTTTAATATTGGTAATGTTAATGAATTGTAATTGATTGATATGTAATATTTAGGCCCGTGGCCAGTTTTCTTTAAATTTAAAAAAAAAAAAAATTTGTTAATATGAGTATTCAACACTACTCGACAACAAATATTTGCCGGCCCATCGACGATTCAGTCGCCGAAACAAAAATCAAATGTTTGCTTTTTCGTTTCGGGAACTGTTTGAACTCAGTACTATATCCGACTAATCATACTTTATAATGGTTAAAAAACAAAGTAAAAAGATTTTCCTCGATGGGCCGGCAATATATATAATATAACTATTGTGAATTCAAAAAAGGAGGCATATATGCGTGGTAATTCTCTTTTAGCTAGTTTATATTCCTACATGCGAGCAAACAAACTCCATGTCAACTTGTCTAAATGCTGTTTCATTCACTTTAAACCAGCATCGTCCTCCCAGACTGACAATAATTCTGAATATACTCTAACCATTGATAACTTTCCAATAAAACAAGTTGCATCTGCTAAGTTTCTGGGAGTCGTCATCGATGAAAAGCTAACCTGGGAAGAACATATAAAATCACTTAGGCGTTCTCTCAGCCATGCAACATCAACTCTCTGCCGCCTACGCTGCTCCCTCCCAGATTTCTTACACCGCCAGTTGTATTACACTCTATTTGAATCACACCTCTCCTATTGTATCACGGTTTGGGGTGGGGCAGCCAAAACTCGTATAAGTTCTGTATTCAAAGCACAAAAATATTGTCTCAGGGTACTGTTTGGCGACAGGGAGGCATACCTAGATAAATTTAAGACCTGTGCTCGTGCTCGACCATTTGGCAACCAAAATCTGAACAAAAAATTTTTCTTGAAAGAGCACACGAAACCTTTGTTCAAGGAATACGGAATACTTGCCGTCCAAAACCTGTACACTTACCATTGTTTCCTTGAGCTCTATAAAATCATGAAATTCCGTGCTCCGATTTCCCTCCATGAAAATTTCACCTGCTCAAGTAGGAAACCCACCCTTATACTAAGCCAAGCAGACCCCCCTGACAACTTCAATAGCAGAACGACTCGTATTTGGAACGTAATTGTGCCTAAGCTTGGTATACGTGACTACTGTCTAAGTGTGGCCTGCCTGAAGTCTAGGATGAAGCAATCACTGCTCGTCAACCAGCATAACCATGCTGATCTTGATTGGACAAACAAAGATTTCGAATGCTCTAATCTAAATTTTGACATTAAGTCTACCCTAGGGTCCACACATCCAAAATGATTATCTTGAAATTGAAAATTAGCTGGGTGTGCATTTTCCTTTGTCTTACTAACGTGTGTGAGCGCAGTGTAGTGAGAAAGTGTTTTAAACAGATTTATTATTAGACTTAGGATTATGATTTTTAATATATTACATTGATATAAGATTTGTTTTTGATAGGTACTTAATAAAGTTGATGAATTTCCCTCCCTATTAAAATTTTAAACCCATTTAGTGAAAATTGATAAACGAAGATCTAGATATTGATACATATTATAACCAACATTGCTTATATTCTGCCTTGTAAACAAAGAGCAAATCTTCTTAATGCCTTCTTCCTGTCCTAAAACTAAAACTTCATCCTATTAAAGTAAAGGCCAGTTGTTACCACAAGCTATTATACCGTCCCTCTCAAAAACATGCCTCAGCCTCCATCAAAAACAATTTTAGTTTTCAGTCCTTCTAGTTTCCAAAAATCTACCGAGCTAGTGTTCTGGTGTGCACAAAAGCCCCTAAGCCCGTGCATTCCTTGCCCCCGCTAGCTGCCAGTCCTTGACAAACTTCCAATAGCAAAGATCAACTAGTCATTTACAAATTGAGCACTATACAATTTTAATTGTTTTAAATATTTGACTTTGTAAAATGAGCTAAAACATTGATTTATTAGTTTCATTGATTTATTAGTTTCATTGAATAAAATAATTATCACTTTTGTATCCTTGTATCCTTGTATCCTAAGTGTTTACCTGGCACGCTACTCCACATGATTCGACGATATTTTGATCATTATGATAAATAGCTTGTCCGCGTCACTGATCACAAGGCTAACATTATTGAAATCCAATTGCAAACAACCACACGTAACAAGTTCTAAGTCTCTTTTGCAGCTCCCCACCGACGATGCAGTTTGTTGCTAATATATGAAAACAGAAGCCATCAGATTCTAATACACAAGTCTCCAAAATTTGGAAATGGTGCTGATACCCCAGTTTCTTGAACAAGAACCCATTATTAAATTAAGAAACGATTCTTAAAGAGCTCAAGCACTTTCATTTCAATAAAGACTTTTAAATTTGGCTATATCCTTTTATTACCGGTCATCATGAAGCTTTTCAATAAACAAGATCTGAAAATGTATTGGATCGGTGATGTTTAATTGACGTTAAGAGCGCAATAGATACCGTCTGTAGTTACGATTAAACCAGGACCACATACTGCTCTAAACTACATACCATCTAGCTATGACATGGAGAGAGAGAGAGGGTGTGTGCCATCAAAGGGGGATGGGGGCCTTTAAGCTTTTGGAGGCACCAAAATAAAGATTCAACCTTTTTGGGGTATTAGGTAACATTTTAATCACACAGCGGGGCCCTTCGTTGCACCACTGGACTGGCTTTTTGTACTCTTCCACACCCTATTCACTATTGTCGTAAACTTGAAAACTGTCCCCATCAATATTTTATTCTTTTCTCCAGTGGTGAAAAGTCATATTTCAGCTCTTTCCTACCATGCCATGCCTCTGCATTGTCCTAATATAGTTAATTTAATAATTAAAACATGATATATTGTACAAGAATTTGGCTTTGTTCAAGCCTTAGCATGAATCGAAAGTGTTTTGATCAGTATACACTCAGTTCGTTATGTATAAAGACGGTCAACTTTGGCGAAGGTTTCAGCATCTTTAATTTTGACCATTTTAAAGGCTTCACCATCTTTAATTCATCGCAACCCGTCTTTAAATTTGCTGGTAGACGTATGGTCAGTGTGTGAAATGTGCTTTATTACATCCGATCTATTTTGAGACCTGTTGTGGTGTCTTTAATTTTTCAATTTTGCATATTTGCTGTCTTTAATTTTTTTCATTTGAAGGCTTTGTCTTTGTAAAGCGCGTCTTTATAAAACAAACTGAGTGTATTATTTACAACTTTACGGTAGATGACTCTATTATAACCAATTCTATTCAATAATTTTGTTTTTCATAATATTATTATGCATGCTACTTTTAAGTATTTTAGGGTATGGACTACACATTTTAAACACAAAGAGTTGCTATAATGGAATATAGAGGTCTCATGGTAACATAGCTTTGAATCTGGTGGCTCAAACTAATATCTGGATCAGAGGAAGATATGAGCTATGATACATTGGAGCTAGTTTGTTATGTCTCCTACCGACTCTTTTTACCAGCAGTGCTGGTTGTTGCAGCCTGCATCAGGATCTCAATCGTTTCTTTGGTGTGGCTCATGTTCTTTTTGGTTGTCCCATGTTTACCAAAGTTTTCTTTTCGCAACTGGTTAAGTAAGTTCGATTAAAAACCTTGTCATTTTCAGTATATTAAACGTTTTAAATGTTATGTCTCAGTAAGTACTTTTGAATGGTAAACACTCAAGTAGTCATATTTTAATGTGCTATTCTAAAGAAAAAAATAATTGTATGACATCAATTTCAGCACACAAAAGTCTGCGAGTGTACATAATCTTGCTGCTGATAATAAGCACTTTGGCGTGTTGTGGACATGTTGTCTTTTGGGCTTTACAGTTGAGCCACAAACTGGACTTCTCTGCAACTACTCTTTGTGAGTTTAATTAATTATTTCCTCTTAAGACTAGCTAGGTCCTCAATATAATAGCTTTGAAGTTTATAGAACTTACTGTTTTTATTTAAACATTTCTAAATTATCTAACATCGGACACTATTCAAATATCATCTTTTCGCTTTGGCTCACATGGAATAATAATAATGATTAACATTTTCGAAATAAAATTTCTGGTCATTTAAATTGTATGAAACTCTTGTAGTATTTCTTCTCCGGCTATTATCACTTCCTGGTTTACAATTTATTTCAGGTAATTCTACAAACATCTTGTTAATGAACATCGGATACGAATCGTAAGCATACAATTACTTATTAACTATTAACTTAATAACTGTTCAATTCAAATTTCGTAAACTGGAAATAGTTAGTAATGAAATTGTGTAATAACTTTATATGCAGCACAATAGTGTCTATAATTTCTAATCCCCAGGCTAAGTGCAGACGTAGTGCCGAATGTGTTGGACAGAGTAAGGTTGATAATGCCTGATTTTGTTGTGTTTGTAGTGGCGGTTGTCACCACGATACTCTGTTTCAACTCACCCGCAGCTTCCCCCGATCATGTTGGCAAAGGAGTGTAAGTATTGTGTTCTTTAGTATTCTTTATATTGTCAGGCACTTTTTAAATCAATGAGTTTAATAAACTCATTAATTTAAAAAGTCAGTTTATATCATATCAAAATTGAGAAATTGTACTGAATTTCCACACGTTCCAAAGTGTTCATTACTTTTGTTTCAGGACGATGACCCGGTTCTGGAGGACAATAGAACCGTTTGTGACGTCACTGTGTCTGTTTCTAGCGGGAGCAGCAGCTCCCTCGCTAGTTAGTGGGGTCTACTTCTTTACCTTCATGATAGTGTCCACTCTTTGGGCTGTTGGTATGTTTCTTTTAACACATTATTAATTGGTTTTTGTATTTATAATCTCCTACTGATAAAAACTTTTAGATATAACCGATCATCGCTAAGACTAATTATGACGACACAAATCACGACATGACAATTGTGTTACCTTCAGGTATAAAGTTCGGTAAACTGCCGCACGTAAAGCTATTCCTACTGGTCCTATGTGGAGTGCAGATAGTTACACTTTATATCTACCAGTTTAAAGAGGTCCACACTCATCTTCCTCCTGACAGCTTGACCGCCAGGTATTATTTGTAATTACTTTGTAACACACTTTTAATAGCCTGGACGATGTGTAACGAGGCTTGAAACAAGACAAATGGTATTTTCCCAGACAATATCTTGCTAACTCGCTTGCTCAAGTTATATGGTAGCTCCCAGCAGCCTCAACATCACGATCAATCTAATTTCACCCGCCTTGTGATATATTCCAAATATTGTAAATTAAAAGCCCGCGGATATTCCCCAGAGGATTTAACTAACTTTGAATTAAAACATTGACTTATATATTAATTATGTCTTCGGAATCGTTGACATATTACGTAATCCAGCCTAGAAGGGGAGGTGTAATGTAATTTCTACACAACAGCTGTGTGTAAAGTGGTTTACGTAGGGGGAGGGGTCTAAAACGGCCAAAATGGCTTACGTAACCTGAGAAAGATCCCAATTTAAAACCCTACTTTACACAGGTTGCTAGGATACGTGCAGTACTACACTAGGACCTGTAAGGTAGAAGGAAGCACCATAACAGCAAACCCTCTGCACCTCCAGTTCACTGACAAGCTCCAGATTGGGGATTACGCGTTTATCGTGTGTCTGACGGCCCTGTACTTCTCTCTGGGTCTCTCTGCTAGATACATGGCTAAGGTAGGTGTCACGTGAGGGGTCATGTGATTGTGTTTAATGTTTATGTGCTGTTTTTATGTAGCTAGCAGTGATCTCCTGGGCAAAAGGAAGAGCTATTAGAAATTGAACGATAAGAATCCAGTGCTAAAACATTTTTTATTCGTTGTGCTGTTTGAAGCGCCTCTAGTCAAAAAAGTGGACAGCTAAGTTTCATGAAACATTCTTCGTATTCTTAACAGCACACTTCTTGAAAATCTGTGTTGAATTATATTGGCCTTATCACTTATCAGAGAGTTAAGTCCCAATGGGTACCAACCCACAGAGGGTTCTCAATCAACCACTCGGACGAGTGGGACCACGTACTTGTAAGTGAAGTTTTAGTGAAGTTTTAGAGCCGCTCTTCTACCTATTAGTTTTTCTACCTTCAGTTTCTACCTTCTATCTTCATTCTTCAGTTTGTACCTTCAGTTTGTACCTGTAGTTTGTACCTTCAGTTTGTACCTTCAGTTTGTACCTTCAGTTTGTACCTTCAATTTTTACCTTTAGTTTGTACCTTCAGTTTGTACCTTCAGTTTGTACCTTTAGTTTGTACCTTCAGTTTGTACCTTCAGTTTGTACCTTCAGTTTGTACCTTCAGTTTGTACCTTCAATTTGTACCTTCAGTTTGTACCTTCAGTTTGTACCTTCAGTTTGTACCTTCAGTTTGTGCCTTCAGTTTGTACCTTCAGTTTGTGCCTTCAGTTTGTACCTTCAGTTTGTACCTTCAGTTTGTACCTTCAGTTTGTACCTTCAGTTTGTACCTTCAGTTTGTACCTTCAGTTTGTATCTTCAGTTTGTACCTTCAGTTTGTACCTTCAGTTTGTACCTTCAGTTTGTACCTTCAGTTATACCTTCAGTTTGTACCTTCAGTTTGTACCTTCAGTTTGTACCTTCAGTTTGTACCTTCAGTTTGTACCTTCAGTTTGTACCTTCAGTTTGTACCTTCAGTTTGTACCTTCAGTTTGTGCCTTCAGTTTGTACCTTCAGTTTGTGCCTTCAGTTTGTACCTTCAGTTTGTACCTTCAGTTTGTACCTTCAGTTTGTACCTTCAGTTTGTACCTTCAGTTTGTACCTTCAGTTTGTATCTTCAGTTTGTACCTTCAGTTTGTACCTTCAGTTTGTACCTTCAGTTTGTACCTTCAGTTATACCTTCAGTTTGTACCTTCAGTTTGTACCTTCAGTTTGTACCTTCAGTTTGTACCTTCAGTTTGTACCTTCAGTTTGTACCTTCAGTTTGTACCTTCAATTCGTGCCTTCAGTTTGTACCTGCCTACAAATCACTAAACACAATGTACCCCTAATTAAAACCAACTGTGTAATGTGTTATTGTTTCCTTAACAACTGTGGAATGTAAAACTGTGGAATGTAAAAACACGTACACAATACGCATGGCATAGAACAAACGACATTAACATTCCTGGCCGCTCAAAAGTCAGTTGCTCCCTTACTTTCATGTCTAAAATAAAGAAGCTCTTGTATAAATGTACAATGTCTATACAAGAGTATTTCCCGCTTTGTACACACACCACTATATATTTAATGTAGTGCATAATATATACTACACAGTACATTATATTATATACACAGTACAAGGTAAAGGTGCGACATTGTACACAGTGTCCTTGCACTTAAGACACAAAAATGTACACAAGTGTTTTGCTTGTAGTACAATACAGGCAGCAGCTAGCATCAACTTATAATAACGCTTGAGGGCGTGGTTGAAAGGCCGTTTTTTAAAAGTTTAATTTTCAATGATGCCCTCTTTTAGGATGTAAATGTAAAAAACATAACAGAAAATACTGACTGTAGTAGTGTAGTACACTGTAGCTCGTACTGGTATGTATCATGACACAGTCTCACATCTCGTCTTAACACTTAACTACTAATCTTCTTTATGCCTCATGGAACATGCGACATTTAACACACTAATATTAAGAAATCAACATTGTCACGGAGTTTTATATTAACAGGAAACGATGTAACAGAGTCAATATATCTTAATGTTGCCATGGGCCGGGGATTGGGGTGGCAAGTCCCCATACATCGAAGTCCAATAGTTTCACTGCGTCATAATATATGGACATCTCACTGTGGTAACTTACACTTCTCACATCTTGCTTTTGTAAGATACTTGGCGTAATATTACACTGTAATCTGATATGGTGCTCAATCTTTGGAACTGTAAAAGCTGCAGATATGAAAACTGTATTTATGCTATATATGTGAAAAATCAGTTTGTCAGTAATTAAATATGCGTAATGAACTCAATAGTGTGTTCTTTATATCTGAGGTTTATATAATACAGTATTTTAGCTCGCAGCTGAGAATGAGTACAGCTGTGTGCCATGTTCACCTCTGACTTCCACTCTCGTTGTAATATCAGTGATAACGTTTTATGAAATATGAATAAGGTTTTTTTAAAGTGGAGCTTTACAGTCTATAATATTAGTTATATTAATCGATAGTTATAATTAGCAATAATTAGCAATAATTAGCAATAAAGTTGCCCACCTAGTACTCCGTGAAACATGGTGGTAATATACACGTGTCATTACTTATGACTCATTAGGCACGGGTAATTATTTTGACAATATCTATATATTAGCATCTAAACGATACTGACTAGGAATATAAGTTACCCACTATCTGAAACGAGGTGGTAAATAAGACCCAGGGAGGTAATGAACCTTGTCACTATTATACCCAGGGAGGCAGTACTGAATACACTAGCAAGTAGACCCCGGCCCCCTAACTACCTCCCGGCCCCCTAACTACCTCCCGGCCCCCTGACTACCTCCCGGCCCCCTAACTACCTCCCGGCCCCCTAACAACCCCCGGCGCGGCCCCCTTACTACCCCCTAACCCCCCCCCCCCACCCCCCGGCCCCATAACTTAAACTCCCCCCGGCCTCCTAACTACCATGTAGACGATGTAGTGCTCACACAGCAACAATGTGTACACCTGTGTTACATGAGCTACCACACTGTGGTCTACACTCTACAGTGTACGTTACATGCGGGGACTGGCATACAGAGAATATATCCTGTTGTATAAGAGACAATAGAGCATGTTGTGTGGTCCAGTGTTCGGTTAACTGGAACTTTGGAGGAATCTCGGAGATTATATCCTAGATATGCGATCAAAGGAATTAGGAACTTAGTTGAACAAGCTGTGTAATATAGCTTTCATAATGTGTAGCTGATGTTAAATTATCAAGGGATTTAAGGGTGGCAGAGTAAAAGTAAAAATGTGACATGTTCAATAATAGCAATTGTTGGGATTTTTCACGTTGAAACATAGATTTTCCTAGATTTTGTTGATTTTACTGTCAGTAAGTTTTAAATTAGGGTGAGTTCAAATATTTATAGATCTATAATGCACATTATCAACATTTCTAATTGTTGTTGGTATATGAACGTCTGAAAGCAGTGAATGAATTGCGCAGGGTTCTGCGGCGCGGGTAGGTCTGAAAGCGCTAAAGGAGAACACGCGGCGCAGTATAAAGCGCATGGTTAGTGTGAGTCAGCATGGTGAAGGTGGAGTTGACATTACCGGGGAGCAAGAACCTGGCAGATCTTCAGATATCTCAGAAAATACAAGATCTGGGGATGAAATGGTGGTGAGAAAAAAACCAATCAGTCAATAATTGTAGGGATTGGGATTTGGATACATGTTTAAATAGTTACATGGGATGTTACAGTGTTGTGTGCTGCGTGCTTAGTGCACATCACATACTATAGTGCATAATGCACCGTGCATACCATCAGCATGTTGTCTGCCACTCTATGTAATTAAATATTAATTTACATGTCCACCACTAGCTTTACTTTTAGACTTAAATAATTATAGCCATTATCTGGGAAAGTTAAATTTACAAATATTTTAGCTAGGGTTAAAGTTAGCAAAGTTTTTAAAGTGTTTGCCTTATGACGTAAAGGTTTATAAATCTCGGATTGTTTTTAGTTTTATTAATTAACATAACTAAGTCTTTATGGCTGCCATATTTTACATCATGTATGCTGTTTGTTTTGTTAAGTCAGCATGCGGATTGCAGTGCATTCTCTTTGGCTTCAAGGGTTAAAAATTATTTTGAATCCTTAAGTTCAAATTCAGTTCAAAACTTTATCAAGGCTTGTTAAATTTTGAATACTGTACTGTAATAAATTTTAAACTCTGTTAAAGCAACATCAACCAAAGCCCTCATCAATTAATAGCATAATGAGACACCACTTAGTCCTAAAATGTCTGGTTGCTGGTAAAAAAAGCAAAAAGTACAGGAATCATTTTGTTTTCGAAAGATACATCAATTAATTTCGGAATAGTTTCAAAACCAGTTCACTTGTCGCTGTTAAATCCCTACGGAAATCCATTAACACTAACAGTAGTTTTTTATAAACCAAAGTACAAACCAAAATTATATTCTTTACACGTTCTAAAATGAATTTGTTCAGCCTGTAAATTGGAAACGTTGTCCCACATATCTGTATAATGCATAGTGCATTTCTAACTGCTTGATAACTTCGTCATTTCAAATCCGTTTGGCCATAATTTTACAAACTCATGCAGCATAATTATCTTCAGTAAATCTGAAATAAATGGCGTCTAGCAGTCCCGAAAGAAACATATCGGTTATTTAATTATTTATGGGCTGTCTGAAGCTATTATTCGAATTCTTAAACATTGGAGACGGATTCCCCGAATGAATAGTTACAGGATGCCACTGCAAAGTTACAGTCCATAATATGAAACACGGTGGTGGTAAAAAAACCCAGAGCGTAATAACTAACTATTTGAAGCCCACCTTTAGCTTTTCGGTTAGGGCCGTGGCCTCTGAAGGCATAGGGTGGAGGTCACGAAACTGGTGTTTATGATGTTTGGAAGGGCAGTTCCCATTTTAATACTAAATCCTTAGCCACCTACCCCGAACATAAATCGCATACGGGTAAAGATTTTCAATTTGATCTAACCTGGATTTCACTATTTGATGCGTGGCCCCTGGGGGTAGGAAGTGCCTGATGTTGAGAGGTCGAAAACTTTTTTTATATGGTTTGGGATAGGCATACCCATTTTTATACTCAAAACATGACTACCTACCCCGAAAATAAATCGCATACGGTAAATATGTCAATCTTATTTTTACCATACACACACTTGAGATTGGAGTGGTTGCGGTGCCCATGGGGTGTGCCTATTGGAAAGTCCGAAACTTAGTTTTTTAAAAGTGTTTATAGCAAAACCATTTGGTATAATAAAAACATACTCATACCAAAACATAATTAGCATTCGTAAAGATTCTCAAAGTCTGCTTGTTGGATTATTACATGATTCCATTTAAGTTTGAGGATACTAAGGCCCCTGAGATTGCCTATGGTTGAGAGTCAAAACTTGGTTTAGTTTATTTGGTTTGATAGCCAAACCCATTTTTTTATAATTAAATTTCCCCTAACCCAAAATAAATCCATACGTTTAAAGAGTTTCATCCTTATTTTACCTATCAGCTATTTTAATGGCGTCCTCATGCCTGGAGAGTAAGAATCGAAATCTTTGTTGTATGATGGACACACACACTTGCAAACACTTGTTTAACTAAAAAACATCCACATACACCGAAAAATAATGACAGAGATAGCGTGGTAGAAGGTTTTCAAACTTTTTGGTACTGGATTTTTCACTATTTTAGAAGCGGGCCCCTGAGGCCTATGGTTGTGAAGGTCATGCGAAACAACTTGTTTTATATGATGTTTTGTAAGAACCCATTTTTAACTAAACATGGGCCGCCTACCCCGGAACATAAATCGCATAACGGGTAAAAGATTCTTCAGTCTGGATTTGTATGGGATTTGACCGTCACACACACACACACACACACACATGTGGTTAGCGATGGCCCTTGGATGACAGAGTGGTTTTGAGGTCGAACTTGGTTTTTATGATGTTTGGGACTGTGGCATTTTTTTACCAATTATACCATGTGCTACAACCCCGTAACATGTGCCAGATAGGCAGGTTATGAGTGATTTGTGACTTGATTTATAACATTCTGGGTTTGTTTCAAATATGTGGTGCCAATGTCGTTTGTAGAAGGGTTTACTGATTATCATATCTTACTATCTCTAAAATACGAGCAGTTGAGGAACTTTTCGAAAATCTTATCCTCGTAAATTCTTCAAAATATAATTAGTGGAGGTTAAGAAGAGCAGTGGCGGGAGGGGTGGTCCGAGTACAAGAATATAAAATCTTAGGACTACGTAAATCTTAGAATTTATATGTAAGTAAGAACTACGGTCGAAACTATTCGATGACCACTGTAAAGAATAGTATACGTTAACAATTACTAATTTTTTGTTGAAATCGAGATATAACAATTCAACAGTTTTTTATATGGTTTTGGTGGGGTTTGGTTTGTAGAGTTATTAACATGGTTCACCGGGGTATTTAAAAGAAAGGGTGGTTATGTTGAGGGCTAGCAGTGAGGTTATGATGTTTATTATTTGTTTAATATATATAGACGTGAGAAGAGTGAGTGAGAAGATAAAAAGATGTTAAATATTGTGTTATTTATTTGTATTTATTGTGTTAATAGTTTAGAAGTTGGTTTTGTTTTGTTTTATATGTTATAAGGTATAGAATAGTAATATGAAAAGTATTAATTAAAATTTTGGTTTTGGATTATATTGAGGTAAAAAGTGTGTTGGGGAAGTTTGTATATGTTAGATAGTTTTTTTTTAGAGGGAAATTTAATGATGTTTTTAATTGGATAAAAATATTTATAAAGTGAATAAATAATAAAATTAAATTATGTTAGTTATAATTATTTTAAAATTAATTTAAAATTTTGAGGTTATAAAAAATTAAGGTTTGGAATTGGAAATGGTTTTGTTAATGGTTTAAAAGCTAAAAAAAATATGTAAAAAACAAATGTTTAACGATCATTCAATCACAACGCAACCACCAACGAGCCCATCCTAGCAATAGCTGAAATCCAGTAAAATCAAGAGATTTAAAATCTTTCACCACTATGCATTTATTTCCGGTAGTCCCATGTTTTAGTATAAAAAGGTTCTCTGCCTATCCCACACCTATCATAAAAACCAAGTTTCACCTCTTAACCCTCTCACCAGCGGAGACCCGATGGGGAGGTGATGGGCGCGGTGGGGACGGGGTTCTCAATCCTAAAATTCTAAACACAGTAAAAGAAAGATGAAATTCTTAACGGGTTTGGGTGTTGCCTTGGCGGGGTAGATTGTGGCGGTGGAGTGATAGAGCGTTCACACACACGGGGTATGGCAGTGTCATGTTATGTTAGTATAGGTTGGGAGTGAGGTATGTGTGTGGGGTTTGCTCTGGGCTCGTGGAGGGGTGCTGTGGGTGGGACAGAACCTCATATTACAAAGTTTTAGACCTCTCAAAGGACAACCACTCAGCCACTATCAGTGCCATGCCCATCCCCAAAATAAACGAAACCAGGTCAAATCCCATACAAATGCAGCCTGAGAATCTTTTACCCCCGTAAGCGATTTAAGTTTCCTGTATGTGCCCATCACACACACACACACACAAAAAGATGTTCTGCCTAGCACCTAACTCATCATAAAAACTACGTTGCGCGATACATCAGGGGGGGGGGGGGGGATAGGGCGCGAGGCGTCGAGGGGGGGGGGGGGGGGGGGCGGGGGCGGATAGAAAAGGGAATAACATTAAATATTTTTGAGTTTACAGGGTTTTGATTGGTATGAGGTAAAAAGAAGTGTGGTTGGTTGAAACACACATTGAGATGGGGGTGTGGTTTTTTTTGGTAGGGAAGTGAATTAAGGGAGGGTCTCAGAGATAGAGAGCATAATAGGAGGTGATTTTAAGTTAGTTTTGTGTAGTTTTTTATTTCTTTTTTGGAGATTAATATATGTAAAGAAAATGGAATAAAATGAAATTTTGTAGTTTGAATGTTTGATTTGGGGTATTGAGGTTAAAAAAGTTGGAGTGGGTGGGAAGGTGGAGATTGGTGTGGTTTTGGGGGTAATGAAGGAATTTTAATATGTTTTAATTGTTGGAGTAAGAAATTAAATAGATAATAGGAATTGGAAAGAAGTTAAATTTTTAGTATTGGGAGGATTTTGGGTAGGGGTATGTAGTGGGGGGGGTAATATTAATTAAGGGGGATCTTATGTTGGTAATGTTAGGGGAAGTGGGATGAAGGGTTAGTGATGGGAGGGGTGGAAGAGAATTGGGTTGGTTTTAGTTTTTTGATTAATAAAATTTTCTTGTTGTTTTTTAAGTGTTGGAATGGAGGGGGGGGGGGGGGTTTTTCTGGAGGAAGTATGATGTAGAAATGTGGTGGGGATGGTAGGGGTTTTGTTGGGAGATGAAAGTTTGGGGTTTTTTGGGAATTTATGGGTTGGGTAGTTGGTTGATGAGGGGTGTGTGGTGTTTTGGGTGGGGTGTGGGTGGTTATAAGGTGGGGGAAAGGGATTGGTTAGGGGATAAGTTGATAAGTTATGTATTGAATGTAAGTGATAAGTTGTTGTTTAGAGGTGAATTGTTAAAGTGAGAAATGAGTTTTAATAAAGTAAATTATGTTTGAGATTGTAAGTTTTGTGGGAGTGAGGTGGGTAAAGGTGGGAATGGGGGGGGATTGGGGGTGATTAAAGGTGTAGTGGGTGTGATTTTAGGGGGGGGTTGGTGGGGTGTGGATTTAAATGGTGTTGTAGTTTTATGAATAATTAAAATTTATGGTTGAAGTAGTTTTGGAGAAGATGGTTTGTTTGGGGATAGTGGGTGGAGTTATAGTTGTGGTGGGGTTGTTTTAGGGGGGGTGGGGGTGTGAGTGATTTGGTGGTTTGTATGGTTTTGTTTTTTTTTGTTGTTGTGTTGTGATGAGTGGGGTGGGTTATGGTTGGGGGGGTGTTTGGATGTGGGGTGTGTTGTGGGGGGTGGGGGTATTGGTTTTGGGGGTGGGTTTGTTGTTTTTGTTTGGTTGGTGGGGGGGTGTTGGGGGGTTTGTGGGTGTGGGGGGTGAGGGATTTGGGGGTGGGTGTGGGGGGGGGGGGTGTTTGTATGTGGGTGGGGTGTTGTTGGTTTTGGTTGGTAGTGGTGGGGGTTGGGTTGTGGTTGTGTTTTGGGTGGGGAATGTGTTGGTGGGTTGTGTTGGGGGGGTGGTGGGTGTAATGTAAATTGGTGTGTTTTTTATTATAAGAAATTTTATGGTTGAGGGATGTAGTTTGTGGAGATGAGATAGGGTGGGTGGGGGGGTATAGTGGATAGTGGGTGAGTTTAAGGATGTGGTTGAGTTTATGGGGGGTGTGGGGTATTTAGATGGGGTGTAGTTTTATTGAATAAGTAAAATTATGTTTAATGTAGTTTGGGGATGAGTTGTGGTAAGGTTTGAAGTGTTTGTGGTGAATGAAAGCGATTGGGGGGTGTGGATTTAGGGGGGGGTGTGGGTTTGTTATTTAAATGGGGTTGATTTTTGATGGGAAGAGAGAGTAGAGATCTATATCTACTCACTCTATATCTATATCTCATGTTTTTTGAGATGAGTTGGGTGTGGTAGTGGATATGGTGTGTAGAAAATAAGTGGGTTAATTTTAGGGGGGGTGTGGGGTGTTATTTAAAATGGGGGGGTATTTTTATTAATAAGTTAAAATTATTTTGAGAATTAGGTTTTGGGGATTTAGGTTGTGTAATTTTTATTAATTGGTTTTTATGAAAATTTGGAAGTGGGTTGAGGTTTAGTTGGGGGTGTGGGGGGGTAGTATGTAAATGGGGTGTAGTTTTATGAATAATAAAATTTAGTTTGAAAGTTAGGTTTTGGAATGAGGTGGTTAGTGGATAGTTTGGATGTAGAAAAGTGAAGTGGGGTTGATTAGGGGGGGTGTGGTGTAATGTTAAATGGGGTGTAGTTTTTATGAATAAGTAAAATTATTTTTGAATGTATTTATGGAGAATGAGTGTGTGGTAATTGGAATAGGTTGGGTTGAAAGTGAATGGTTGATTTTAGGGGGTTGGGGGTAATTTAGATGGGGGTGTAGTTAATTTTTTTTTTTTATTTTGTTTTATGTTGTTGTGGGTTAAGTAGGGTGGGGTTGTGTTTTTTTTAGGTTTTTTGTTGGGTTTTCTCTCTATATATATATCATATTTTTATGAATAATAATATTATTTTGATTAGTTTTGAATGAAGGTTTAATTTGGGATGTGTGAGAAAATGGGAAGGGGGGTGTGTGTGGTATTTTAGGGGGGGGTGGTTGGGGTTGGATTTATATGGTGTAAGTTTTTATGAATAAGTTAATTATGTTTAATTAGTTTTTGGATTGAGTGTATATGTGGATAGTGGGTTATAGAAATGAAGTGGTTGATTCTCTCATATTATATATGGGTGTGGGTTATGTAAATGGGGGGTGTAGTTTTTATGAATAAGTAAATTATGTTTGGATTAAGGGTTTTGTGATTGATTTTTTAATGGGATAGTGTGGGTGAGAAAAGTAAAAGGGGTGGATTTAGTGGGTTGGGGTTATAGGAGTTAGTGGGTTTAAAGTTTAAGGAATTTTAAATTATATTTGAATGTATGGTTTGTGAGTGATGAATTTTAATGTATATTTATTGTGAGAAGAGATGTGGTGGTTTAAGTGTGTGTTGTTATTTTATAGGTATATTAGGAATTAATATGAGGGGAGGACGTCATAATCAAGCACGACAAAAATGGAGCTTCAAAAGTTTGTCACAACATATCGTATTTGCATCAAACAGGTTTCATCTCCGAATTAAACAGTTAAGTGCAGACTTGCTGAGCTAGCAAATGTCTCTTTGTACAAGTTGACGGTTGGTGGTCAAAATTCGTGGAACTGAGGTTTCACTTTTTTGTTGTACCATGAATATTTAATCTTTTAAGCAAAATAAGGTTTATAAATTGGTGTTTGGTGGTGTTTATTTAAAAGTGTGAATATGATGAAAAAGTGTTGTTGTATTATTGGTATAAATTTTTTAGTTTTTTTAACGAAGGTGGATTATAATAAATAAGGTATTTAATGATGTAAATTAGAGAATGTTGTAGTTTAATATGTAATTGTATAAATATGGGTGGCCTGTGGTAGGGTACAGGGTAATCTGCTCTTCTGTGCGTGGCAAATTGATTTGGAATTTGGATGTTTTATTATTATTAAATATTTAATATAGAGTAATTTAGATTTGGTTTAAATATTAAAAGTGTAATATAATTATTATAGATATTAATTTTAGTTATAGGTTTGGATAAATTGTAGTATATTTTAAAGTAATGTATAGTGTTATGTTTTTTTTTTTAAAATTCTGCAGAATTTTTTTTTCCTAATTACATATGACTTACATCAATATCTCTAATCCTCTTTTTAACGATTCCGATCCTGTTATAATTCCACGTATTTATCAATTAATCCACAAAATCTTTCCATATAACCTTACAAGGTTTCTACAACTACTATACAAACATGTTCTTGTTTCTTGACATAATTTCAAACCTAACACCTTGATCAAATTCTAAAATTAAATGTTTATCCCCTTATATTGTAACCAAATAGATGTAAAATATCCCACCACTGAACGCTGCTTTTATCATTTAGCTCTTCCTGATTTGGTAAGAGGTCAACATAGCATGTTTCATTAGATCACCGCTCCCCTTTTAATTGCAGTAGCATAACATCAGTCAATAAGTTTGTTCCCACTTCCCTGATATAACTAGATATAACATCTGGAGTGAGCGACCTTAATCCAATCCACTCGATTTATTTGTATGGCTATTAAGCCATTACCATTTGTCCCACTTCTCACAATATAACTAAGCGATTATATCAGTCCAATATAATCATCAGCTAGTTTATATCTTGTCTCAGTCCCATTACAATATCAACTTGAGTTTAATTCTAAGCATAACACTATACACCCTTTATATGATGGCTGATAAAAACGTTGAAAAATAATTCTAACAAAGCAATTAAAAAGAATCTTCCGTCTCTCTCTAGCGCGATTGCTAGAGCGAGAGGCTATTTTTTGTAATATTAAAAAAAATCATCCTTCCATTAGTGAGTGAGAAGAGTGAGCAGGGAAAAATGATTTAAAAAGAATATAATGTAATGTATACCAACGAATAATAATGAATATTACCATCTGAATGGAAATTTGAATTTTTACTTCTACCTATAATGTATTAAAAATAAGCTGATTCCGAAAATAAAAATTGGCCTGCCCCTTAGGGACCCATCGATATTAGGAATACAATTGATTTGTTGATAAATGCTAGCCTCACTACTGAATACATTTATTTAAAACTTTCGGAAACTTTTTATAGCTCAATAAAAATCTCTCGTGTTCTCATTTAAATGGCAATCTTGATAAATTTTCTATTTTGATTATAAATATAAATAGTTAAAAATTAACAATCCCAGAACTGCGGTAAACAGCTGAATGATAACATAACTTACCGCCAATAATCTTTTGCTTTGCCAAATATCAATCCCAAGAAAGTTTTACGCTAGTTTATGAAAAATATAAACCAAAACTTCTGAAAATACTAATACATTTCAACGTCCCAATTACTTAATAGAGCCACTCTAAATCAATCGTTTGTCGTACTTATACAAACAAAATTAAACAAAACAAATGGAATATTAAATCTTATTATTCTCTGCATTTGTAACAACAACAGCTAGATAACACTAGATTTTTAGTGACATTTGTGTAAGTGTTCGATTAAAATTAACAAGGTAGACTGTTGGGTTACCACATTATTTTGGTAAAACTGAGGTAACTCAATATAATTTAGGAAATCTATCATAACAAAAAAGTTACCTCTTTTGTTATCCCCTGTCTTGTCCACAC
This sequence comes from Bolinopsis microptera, assembly GCF_026151205.1. Lineage (NCBI taxonomy): Eukaryota > Metazoa > Ctenophora > Tentaculata > Lobata > Bolinopsidae > Bolinopsis > Bolinopsis microptera. The sequence continues at coordinate 3,350,479 of NC_087082.1, read as the reverse complement.
AGCAAAAGCTGAAATACCTCACACATAGAAATTGGCCATACAATACAAATAATAGCTGGAGGGTTAAACTAGCTTTATAAGTTCGTGTACCTGAAAGTAGTGAAAAGTGAAGATTGAGTTGTTTTTAATTTATAATTTTTATAAAAACATAGTGTACATAAATTAAAGTTATCGGTGTCGTTTCGAGTATTAGCATCTTGATGGAGGGACTTGCCGTAATAACCAAATGGTATTGTGACGGATGGAATTACAGACACACTACACACACACACACACACACAAAACAGTCCTTATAGAATACACAATCTTACAGGTGGCCAAAAGTCAATTCTTCATACTTCCTGTTTAGAGCTTCATCAACCGAAAAATTTTTCGTAAACATTTTTTCAAATAAGATCATTCGCATTTAGTTGTTTTTGGATAGTAATCGGACTAGAATTTTAGTGATTAATGTTTGTCCTAAAAAATTAAGTTGAGCTGCGCCTAGACCAAATACGAAGCATAAAAGTTTATTCATTACGGTGATCAGTGATTGGCTTACCTAATCACTATAAGTACCCGTTAACCACCCCGTTAAAACCATTATGAATCGTAAGGCTGCCCCAATTAAGGGTCCTGTCACGTATCACATATCACCCTATAATTTCTAACATTATACAAAAGTTGATAATGTTGGTTCGTTTCATGGGGTGCCTAAATCCGTTTCACATCATTTTATAGATCATATGCAACAGAATAAGTAAGTCAGGGCGTCTCTGAAAAAATTAGCTCCCACAGCAGGTCCAAATGATAACAATAGATTTTTTAAGAGGTGAATGCGTGTCTAAATACTCGTATTTCAAATTTTGGCGAAGAATCCCGATCAATAGGGACAGTAGTCTATCTGCAAAACAACAACTCTCAATATAACTCTCGAGTTTATAAACCCAACATATGGTACTTACTTTTGCCCACCCCGATAATAATTAAGTGGCAAGGGACAAAAAATTTGGTAATTATTAAAACAACAACTCCTGTAAGACTTACAATTCTGAGCCATTCATCCAAAATCATTTCGAGTAGATTGCACCCATAAGTCCACCACCACCCAACACAGATGCGAAACCCACAAAAACAGCCACAAATTATCAATGCCCTTATCTATTCATAATCAATTATGCCCATAGTTGCAACTAAAGCAATTGAGTGGTAGTAAAGATAAAATATTCGAAAAAAGATAAAGTAAGGTTGAAAAGTGCATTCCATTGTGATCGTGTTTTGCCCATATGATCGATTCTAATCTAGATAATATCGGAGAACGCGTTTCGCTCGCACATTGGCCTTAAACGATATTCAACGATATTCACGAGTCTTAAAATGCCCCTAGTTTTGAATATATAAGCATACAAATTTCGGACCAATAATGATTAAAACACCTGAACTTTCACTTAACACGTACCTCTCATAATGGGCGGGCAAAAGAAATTGTGAGCTGCGAGATACAAAATTGGCAACTAAGGCTAATTATTTTTCGGTAGGTCTTATAAGACCAAGTTCCGTTGAGGAAATTGTTTGAACAAACCGATCCAACAAAACCTTAATTCAAAAAACCACTTTTTTCCCCTACTAAAATGGATATTACTTTATAACATAAAATTTCTGTAACTTTTATATTATATTTTGACAAGCGTCCTTCAAAATTATGTACTTTTGTATATGGTAGTTACATGGGCGTCGAAACTATCATTCGTACAAAAACTTGTGCTATAAATTGGAATTAGTCCTACCAGTAAGGCCATGCTACGTTGCACCTATGTAATAACAATATCCCCGCGGTTGGCACCACCTACCACAATCAGTTTTGCGCCACCTCCCTTTTTAAGTAACATTTTATGTTGGGATTGGGTTCCCTGTAAAAATCTCCAAAAGAAAGTGTGTCTATTAATTACATGTTGTGTGGCTAGGTGGCGCGATTTGTTTTTTTATCTATATGTCACATATCAAACATACGATTTGCACCCCCCAAATGGCCCCCCCGAAAACCACCCCCCCCTTTGTCCGGACACCAAAAGAGGCGCCATCAGCTCTTTTTCACGGGCACCAACAAGCCAAATTACCCCACTTTTCCCTGACCCGAAAATTTTTGCGTTTTGACTGAAATTTTGATCATGAACCAATCATGATTCGTGAATAATACAATCGCCGAGCTCTCTCTATATCTCCTTAAATTGATATCCGTAGAATACTTAGCTTGTTTTAATAAAATTCCCTAAACTACCAATCATAATTGGTGAAGTGAGTTAAGTCGTTCAACTCACAACCCCTCCCCCTATTATAGGCCCAATTTTTGCAGCCCATATCCATTTTGGGCGACCCTCCCTAAAAATTGAATAAAATTATGTAATTTTTAATATACCATTAATTCTCAAAAAAATTTTTTCTAAAAGAACGCACATTTTGGCTATAAAGTATTAATTGTTCAAACTGCCCAACATTCAACACATTTGCCCCCCCTATTTCCCCCAAACCCAACATGGGTCCAGGCCTCTTTCCTATTTGCTATTGTATAGAAGAAAAAAATACAGACACTAATCTCTTGTCAATTCAAGCGACAATAAATCATGATACTAATAATAAGTATTGAGCTCATTTTAAACAAAGTCAATATATAAAACAATTAAAATTTGTATATGCTCAATTTGTAATGACTATTGCTCTTTGCTATTGAATGAGTCAATGACTGCACTACTGCAAGAATCACCTTAGTTATCACACCAAACACATCCGTAGAGTTTAAACTAAAGACTGAAAACGAAAATTGTTTTGATAGCAACATTTTTTAAGGACGGGAATTACTGTTAACAAACTCCTTTACTTTAAAATGATGGTTTAGTTTAACCAAGAAGAATTAAAAATTCTCTTGTTTACAACAGAATAAACATGTTGTTATAAATTATCAACTAATCGTCGTAAACAATTTTCACTAAAGTGTTTAAATTTCGAGAGGTGTGCGTAGAAATTCATCAACTTATTAAGTACCATCAAAATAAATCTTATCTCAAGGTAAATATTAAAATATTATCATAATCTAATGAATAAAAACACACACACACACACACACACTTTGCTCACTACACTGGACCGCTCCACACGTTGTAAGACAAAGGAAAATGCACAGCCCACAATTTTCAAATTTCAAGATAAGTCATGATGAATGTGGACCCCTATTAACTTAATTCAAAATTTATTAGATGCAATTCGAAATCTTTTTTGTCCAATCAAGATCAACATTGTAGCGGTTGACGACATATTGCTTTCATCCCCTAAATCTTCAAAGCAGCCACACGTAACAATCCACGTTGACCAACTTAGCACAATTACGTTAACAAAATACGTGTATCTGTTCATGCTATTATAATTTTGTCATTTTGGGGTCTTTCTTGCTTATAAGTGGGACTTCCCCTGACTTGAGCAGTAAATTTAATCAGTAAATCGAGCACGGAATTCTATTTTATAGACACAAGGAAATCAATTTAAGGTTTTCATATTTGACCAATATTTCTGTTCCGTGGAAACAAGTTCGCTGCCTCTGTCAAAAGAGAGTGTGGTGATTTTCTATTTTTTAGTGGCCAAACGTCCAGCACGACACAGTCCTTTATTATCTATAATGCCATCCTGTCCCAAACATACCCTAGACAATATTTTTCTTTAATACAAACTTATACATTTTAGCTGCCCCCACCCCAAACGTTATACAATATAGATGTGTGATTCAAATAGAGTGTAATACATATCGTAAAAATCTGAGAGCACAGCCAGAAGTTATTGCATCTGAAGAACGCCCTAAGGTATTTTATATGTTCCTTCCCAGTTACTTTTCATCGATTCGAACTCCCAAAAACTTAACAGATCAACTTGTTTATTGAAATTATCATGTATATTATATTCAAATTTATTGTCCATCTGATCGATCTTTAATGAATAAACACATTTTTAGACATTTACAAAAATTTGTCAGCTCGCAATAAAATAAAAACTAGCTAAAAAAGAATTACCACGCATATTAAGCCACCTATTAAGATTCCCAGATCCCAACAAAATAGAGTCCATCGCGAAAGATGAACATGTATCTACAGTTTCTCATCATATTCAAATCAAACCGTTCTTTGATCTTTCGCTAGGAGAGCAAACTCAAATAGACTTCTCGAGGTGAAATTCAAACAGACTGCTCGTACCTGACAGAGCGCGGCTGGAGGAAGACGTTTGAAAATAAAAGCAACACATCCCTCATCCTTCAAGCCCCTGAGGGACCAATTAATATGAGGAAGATTCGAATGAATTAAAAATTATCACACATCTCCACCTTGGAACATAAAAAGCACATTATAAATTCATTCGTAAAAACTGAACTATCATTGCTCTGTTTTAATATCAATTTATCCAAATATTATTTCACTATAATTGTTGGATTTCGAACCGATAAATTATGGCATAATTAACAAAACAATTTAGGGAGAGCGAGAGCCTGAGAGAGAGAGAATTATCATGTACATTCCTCAGTTTCGTCGTCTTTAAATTTTTCATGCCAACAAGCCATAAAGACGCATCCAATGTCCCGTACTATACATTCTTCAAGTTATTACAATTATTACAGCCTTAATGACAATTATAAAACAATCTTCCCATCATATCGCTCCCACCAAATTTGAAAAAAACCCAACAACCCCAGATCTACGTATTAAAATATAAAATGCGACACTGAAACCCTTAAGTAACGTGTAACACTAAAATATTTTTTTCAAATATTAGAACCGTTGACGAATATCCCACTCGCGCGCGTCTCTGGTAGGTTATAAACCTAAAAAAAAAAAAAAAAAAAAAATACAACATATTAAACCAACTCCGGCTTAAAATATATTAATTTTAATTCATAATGACTTCAAAATGCACGATTTCATACAACTCTGCGTTATAATATAATGAATTCTTGTGCACTTTTTTGTATCGCGTGCGCGCTGGTGGCGCGTAACATGAATCCTTCACGTTCCATTATAGGTACAATATTTACCACTACTAAATCTCTCAAGTCGTCTTCCATATTTTCAGAGGAGTGGTGTAACCCCGACATTATCCATCTTCAATCGATATTTTTCACCTATTTCCCAATCACCCCCCATACATATAAAATCGTCCCATACAAGGATGTGAGAGAGCAAAAACTTCCTCGATTCACTGATATACCTATAAATTACTAATTATCTATTATTCAGCATATCTTTTTTTTAAGATTTAGTTAGTTATCTGATAAGAGTAGTTTCAATATCGTTCAGACCACTAAAAGCGGTTAAAAAGTCACTGACCCATCCGATGTAATATTAAGTATCAGCCGATATTTACATATCACACCCCCCAAAAAACCTAACGCCTTGCTTCTTCTAGATGATAATTTTCAACACACGTGTCTCCGCTCCACATCAATTTACCTTTACGCAACTCTCATTAACCTAGTAGTCATGAACAACGACATTACTTCGCATAGGGTAAATATATATTTTATTAACCCAATTTCAACTGTAGAGTAGTGTGAGAATTGAATTTATTAGTTTCAAGTTCTCTCTCTATCATATCTCTAGTCAAAGTTTTTGAGCGTGATGAGCGGAGCGAGAGTGTGTTGAAAACCAATTCTATTTAATTAAGTTTATTTGCAATAGGTGTTCCTCCGAAAAACCCGTTAAAAAAGTTTTTGCCGTCATTTAATACTCATCATGGTCTACCAGAATAATCATAAATAATCAAGATAAGAGAGAGCAGCGAGAGTCACGTAATCCAAAAAAAGTAAATTTTTTCCACATAAAACTCTGATGATAAAAATACATCTTCACCTCAAATTATACTTGTTAAAACTTAAACATTTTCCCGAAATTATAATTCTTATATCGCAAACATCCCTACCTCACTCACCTCCCCCCCTTCTCTCCCCCCTTCCTCTCTTTTCTTCTGCACCGAACTATAAACTCTCTGCTCTATCACACACCCAAAAAACCTCACCGCCTCGGACTTCTATAGGTGATAAATTTTCAACACACATTCGTGCGCCGTGTGTCACATCAAGTTTACCTTTCCACGCTGCATTACCTTCTATATCATCTCTCATCTCTCTCTCATCTCTAGTCTCTGAGCAATTTAAAGCTTAGATTTTATACCCAAAATCATAACTTTTTGTTGTAATAAAATCTAAGTAGCCCCAAATGTCTCGCTACCTACTTTAATTATACATAGACGAAATTTTTTGAAAAATCCGAATATCTATCTATTTTACTTTTAATATAACCCCTCCGGTTCCTGCGCCGTTAAGCGACGTTTACCCATAAAAATATTTGACTATAAAAGTCTTGTACCTAACCCCACATATTTATTCCTTAACATATAAATAAAGATTGCGAATGACACACGCGCCCCCATAATGCTATGATTATCACATACCATGGTAACTTATATCGACGGCTCCGCGCTAAAACTGCTTACAGTCCGACTGTCACCTATCATACCATTGCTTTCGCGCCACAGCGGCGCGCTGTTTCACAACACTGCAAGCGCAAGGCTCTAGCACTGGATAGAGCAAGGATCCCGCTCAGCCGTCCATCCGCCATCTTATTATTTTTTAAACATAATACCTGGTCCCCAGTACGCGACGCAAGCCGAACTTTGGTTAGAGCAATTTGATGACATGTCAACCTTCAGCCATATCGTTGCAAGTAAACAACGATTTACAAAATCATTTTCCCCTCTACTCCTCCAAGTGTAAATGAAGTCACAATTCGTAATTTACTTATTCAGTTGTGAGAAGTGGTGTTTCTCCGAATATCCGTTAATAGGTCGTTCCGGAAAATCATTTTGAAAAATCGTAAGCCTTTTTGATTGACAATTCAAGACTTTGCACTCGGCGCCCATGTCACTCAGCATCCTAACGAAGGCTTGGTGGTTCGATTAACAATAAGTATCCCCATAACAAGTAGTGTAAACCATTCCGCTACGACCCACATTACAGACTCTGTCTATAAAATCGTTAACGGTGATACACCGCTAAAATATTTTTCCAATCCAACCCGACATCAGATCAACTCCACGGCGATCTCATATATATCTATTATAACCACGCGAGACGTGAAGAGTAGCGAGGATTTTGATATTTTTTATATTTGAGTTTTAAAATATTAAATAAATGCATCACGTTCCCCTACACGATGCCGCGGTTATCGGACTTGTCCCCGATACTATGAAATACAATGCTAACGTATATTATTCCGAACTTGAGAATCTTTACCAAAATACGTTTATATAACATACTACCTTTACCCATAATCGATACAATTAAAATGCAAAACACAAAATTCAGTGTGTACGGAACATAATACTGGTGAGGTCTTTTTACGAATCCGTCATCATTTTGTGGCAGGTGGAGATGAGTGTGAGTTACTAGAAGTGATGGTTGTTTAGAAGGTAAGTATAAAATTTATAGAATTATTTAAAAATATATGTTTATATGAAGTTATTGTGATCCGGTTACTATTTATTTATTATTTAAATAATGTATAATTTCTTGAGTTTATTTTATTGTTTTAATATTATTTTTTTTTGATCGAATTAATATAATTTTGTTAGTTGGAGTAAAGGTATGTACTTTTGTTAGGTGGGATTATAATAATTGTAAAAGTGTTATTTTTGTTAATGTCTTATGCAATGTATTTAATATTAAAAGATGGTTAGGGTAATAGATGTAAATAGTATATTGTGTTGTTATTGGAAGATAGTTTAAATGTTTTATTGTTCTTTGTTTTATTAATAGTAAAATTCATGTAATGTTCTATAAATTATTAAAATGCTATACGTATCGCATTGAAGATTTTTTTTATTTTATTATTAATTTTTATATTATAATAATAGTTATATGAGGTATTTTACTTTTAAATTAATTTAAGTTGTTTTAAGGATGATAATAGAACGCGATCGTAATATTGGGAATAATAGTATAGTGAATTTGACTTATATAATTTCATAAAAAACTTTTTTTAGGTTCGCTAAAACGAATAAAATTATGGTTAGATATTTGAAATGATATATCGTTATTTAAAAACATCAAAATTATTAAGAGGCCCTTAACAAGTATAGTATCATGATCTACAATCAAAGCCGAAGTATTGCCAGTTTATTTGTAAATAATTAACTGCTTAATTAAGTAAGTATAAAAATCAAAAATATTTAATAAAAAAACTCAAAATCAATTGTAAAATAAATATAAAACCTTGCGAAACTTCATATCCTGCACTTTTCTTGAAGCACTTTCTTACACAATTCTATAAATTTGCTTTAATCAACCAAATATTAATTAAACGAATCTAGATTTGTCTACCACATATTTTATTTAAACATAGAAAAATAAAAGCAAACACAATTGTCTAATATAGATCATGCAGAGTTGGTGCGATTAATAGAGCTAAATAAACAACAAATCAATAATAACATCCTAAAGAACGAATAGATGAAACATAATCATTTATTAATTTTAATCCGAGGTTCGCAATTTTTCCGATCTCTCATATGTTTTTTAAAGAAAGTCCATTACACAAAACATAGTCTCTGCGTAATTAATCTTCGCGGAATCGCATAATAGAGAGTGAAAATATAATGTTTCTAATACTCTTTAAACGATCTTATTTGATTTATTCGATTTTTTAGATCCTTTGTATCGCAACCATCTGCATTGATCGATTATTTGAAAAATGTCGTTTTATCTATTATTGTGATTGTGTTAATAGATATCTGTTGGAGCAAAGAGTAGTTGGGTGCGTAGTGCATTTATATAATAGTGTTAATATAATTGTGAGTATTTTACAAAAAAGTGCTTCCATACCGAAAAAATTTTAAGTTACAAGCTATGATCTTTTCATTTTACTATATTCTTTAGTTTCATACCTTTAAAATCTAACTAGTTGTCTTGATTTCCATATTTACAATACATTAAAGACAGTTATTTCATTTCACTAATCAAACTGAAACTGCATACCTTCCTTTAGTCTATAGATCCATGCATATAATACTGTAAGAATTAATAATATTGCCTATCGCTTTATCGATCGATTCGACTCGTATATCATAGTTTTAAAGATCCGCCGCCCTGCCTACGGTTATAAATAATAATTGTTAGTTTCTTCTCTTGGACCTTTTTGCATTTGATCATTTTAGAACTATTTGACAATAGCGTATAGATTTTCAATATCATAAATAATCGCCTTATTTTTTTCTTTCAAATATTTCGTTAAAGTTGAAGTTTATTTTTCCTTTATGTAGGAAATTTTTGATCATAATCATATCTAATTAAGATTTTTTTTTATTCCCTTCAATGTTACCAAGGTATTCCCATATTCTAATCTTAATACAACGTGTTCTATTTTAATCTCAAATATAATAATAACCGTTCGTTTTCTAATACCCGCGTTCGTAAATTTCATGAGTGCCCCTTTCCTGCATATAATGATGAAGAATAGAACTGTCATCCTACCTCATACCCAATACCTGTGACAAATTTGACGGTTCTGCAACACAAAAATACCACAGCAAATAGAGTAAATATACCACCCAACGATCTCAGACAATTATTAAACACTAACATGTATCCATCGATCATGATTATCAAAGTTAGTTATACTTATTGGATAATATAGCGACCTTTCCGAAGTAAATCTTGGGCCTAATTTCATAACTGTAAACGTAATGTTACTAATTTTTACGCTAAATTGATTCAAATTGCTGCAACAGTCATAAATCCCATCTGAAAGGATTTATTAACACATGATCGTACAGCTCACTTACAATAACCTTTGCTGGTTGGTTTGTATGTGGTGTCCTGCAACATAATTATGTAGGCTTGAGCAAATGCATATCCAATCACAAATATATTTTACAGACTCTAGCAAATCTTTTGTGTTTCCCCATTTCCAATTTGTATCACGTCTTACTGACGCGTCAGTAATTTCATATCATAGAGATTTCGCGGAATGACAGTGCTAGCGCGCCCAATAATATCACTTCGTGACCCTAATGTCATTTCCACTTAGTATCGGGGCAAAATCACATACAGGCCGCGCCCACGTGCCTGCGGGCCTACAACGTGAGGCAAATTTTCATTACTTAAAAATGCAATATACCATCAAAATTTCTACAACCCATAATTATTGTTGTGTATAACCTATGCGGCGAGAGTGCGCTCCAGAGTTGAGACCCAGACTCCGTCGCGGCTTGAATTGAACAAATAATGTTTAAGATATCTCCCGTAACCCGAGTTGTTTGGGCGGCGTGCGGTGAGAGAGAGATGCGTTACACGCGAATCGCGATTACACGACTTGACTACTGCGCGCTCAAATTATTTTTTTTAGAAAACCTACATACAAATAGTTTGACAGTGGATGGTTGCATCCACTCCACAAGAATGATTTTTTTAAATTTCAATCAAGAGATGGGCGCTTGCAGAATTGTAATCACTCCTCTATCTATACCTATATCCTCTCTCTCTAAGTTGTGTGTTAGTTGTGTTAGAATTTTTAATGATTTGTTGGGTAGGATTTGTTATGTAGTAGGTTTGGGATAGGAAGGTGTGCGAGTGCGTGAGCTAAAGAGATTATTAATTATTGATAATTAGTTATTAATTATTAGATGTGAGTTTGTATAGGATTGATTTGGGGATATTAATTTCAAAGAGAAGGATGGTAGGTCAGAAAATGAGTGTGGGTGTGTTTATTTTGATTGTGGAATATTGTATGATGTAGAAAAGGGAGATTGATGTAGTTAAGAGAGGGATTGTTTATTAAAAGATGAATTTGATATGGGTGGGTTTAGGATAAATGGTTAGATGTGTACATAAGGAAGTAATGTTTATAGTATTAGTGGTTGATTGATTATAAGGTAGAAAAGATAAGTATGAGATTTGGGGTGGTGTGGGTTGTTATGTTTTAATGGGGAAGATGTTATTATAGATGTGAAATTTGAATGTTAGGGATGGATTAAGGAGAGTTAAAATGTTTAAGTAAAGTGGTGTTAGAATTTTTATAATTTGTTGAAGGAAGTTGGGATTATTTTGGGAAGAGATATGGGTTTGGGAGAAAATATATTGGGGTATTAGGGTTTGGATTTGTTTAATTTTTGGGTGGGGATTGTTAGTGATATGAGGGGGTTTAGGGAGTGTGGAGGGGATTGTAGTATAATGATAGAGTTTGTTTAGGGTGGTATATATAAATTTAGAGGGTCTTGAGTTTAAGAGTATAAATTATAGGTTGGGGAGGGGGGTTGTAGTTGGGGTTGTGGATAGATTTGTTTATATTTTTTGATTTGTTGGGGATTGTTTTGGTGTTGGAAGGGTTTTGTGTTGGGTTTTTTTGGGGGTAGGTTTATATGTGTGTGGTAAGTTAAGATTTGGAAAAGGATGGTGGTTTTTGGAAGTAGGGAGTGTGTTTTGAGAGATGTGATGTGTGAGTGTGTTGGTGGGATTTGTTAGGTTTTTAGTTTTGTGGGTTTTAGAGTGGAAAATTTTAAAGAAAAGAGAATTGGGTTTGTTTGTGTTTAAGGAAGGGATTATTTTGAAGGAGAGGTGGGGTTGGAGAAAATGTGATATTGTATTAGTTGGGATTGTTTAATTTTTGGGGTGGGAGAGTTTGTTTTTGATATAGGGGTTTAGGGAGTGTTGGAGGGATGTAGTATAGAGTGGATAATTTTTTAGTGTAAATAGAAATTTAGGAGGATTTTAGTGATAAAGTATTAAATATAAGTTGGGGAGTGTAGATTTTGTGATGTGTTGGTTGGATAGATTAATAGGATATAGGTATAAAATATAGGAAGTTAAGTGATAAAGTTAAGAGGTGAGTTGAAATTAAAGTTAAAGTAAATTGAAGGTTATTTTAGTGAGTTTAAGTTAAGTTATTTGTTTATTAGGAAGTGTAGATTGATAGTGATTATGGGGGGGAAAGTGTAGGGATTAGGGGTTAAAGTGATGGTGGAGTTATAGATTTTGTATGAGTGGTTGGGATTAGGATCGCGCTGGTGTGTTAAATATATAAGATCGAGCTGTTGTGGTTGTAAGTTTTTTATTGGTAAGTGTTATAATATGAATTAAAATGAGTGTTGTTTAATATTTAGAGAATTTTATTGTTATGATGAGTATTGTATGGAGATAAATTGTTTGAAAGATGGGGAATGATGGTATGTTTTTTGAATGTTTTTTTTTATGAGGGGAATGTAATGGGTTTGTGTTAAGTATTAAGAAAGTGAGGAGATTAGAATTTGTGGTTTATTTGTGGTGTAGTGTTATAAAGTTTATTTTAGGGTATAAAAAGAGATGGGTGATTTTAGATTGATGGTGAGAAGGGAGTTTGGTAGGTGTTATGAGGTTTGGTGATGGGATTTTGTTGTGGGGTGAATAAGTTATGGTGTAAGATTAATGAGGTAGAAAGATAAGGAAGAATGTTTTTGTTTAGATATTTTTATGAGAGTAGTAGCGAAGTAGTGAGGAGGAATAGGGGAATTTTAGGGGGTGTGATTAGGGGATGGGGAAATTTTTGGAGATGTGGTTTGTATGTGAGGTTTAATGGGAGATTGTGATATTTTGTGATGGGGGTAGTTGTAGTTGGGGGATGTGAGATTGCGTGTGTGGGTATAAGTTATGGGGGTTATGGAGTTAGAATATAGTTTGGTAATGGAGGTCTGATATTTGGGTAGGGGGGGGATTTAGAAGTTGAAGTATATGATTTTGAGAAAGTTTATAGGGTGGATAAAACGAAGAAATATGTTATATTGTTTTAATAGAGGGTGAGAGTTTTATGTTTAAAGGTTATTGATGAGAAGTGTTATTGTGTGGGGTTATTTGATTTTTATTTAGTTGAAGATGTAGTGTTTGAATATGATATTTATTTAGTTTATTATGATTTAGGATGGATAGTTTTAATATGAGGAAAGAATTAGGTATTGTAGGATTGAGATAAATTGTTAGGGAATTGTTTTATTGGATGAGGTTTGTGGAGTGGAGGATATGTTTAGTAAGTTTTTGTTTTTTGATAGGTAGGAGAGATAATATTATGATTAAGAGAAAATAAGAAAAGAAATTTGGAGTTAAATGGGGTATAAGTGGGGTTGATATAAGAAATGTATTAGTGTGCGGGATAATTTAGAGGTGTTAGTGGATTTAATTTTTGTAGGAAAGATGTAGGGGATATTAGTAAGTTGTTTTGGGTTTAAGGAGAGGTGAGTAGTGAAGGATAGAAGATAGATAGTTTTGTGGGAGGGTGGTTTTTGAAATATTTAGGTGTGGATAGATATCGTTGTATGAAGTGCCAAGAAGATTAGAGGTAATGGTGAAGGTAGAGTGTTTTGGAGAGAGATTGAAGGATAATGGGATAAGAAGTAGTTTTGTGGATAAGAGAGGATTTAAATAAAGTTTAGTTAATTGATTAAAAAATAAAGATTGTATTTATAGAGTGTTAGTTGGGAATCATCATCATATCATCTCATCTCTATATCTCACAAATGATTTGGGAAGAATTTGAGTTTTATTATAGATAATTAATATGTTAATGATTATGTGGTATTTATTTGATTTAAATTTATTTGTGGTATGGTGGTATAAGTGAATATATAATTTTTTGGTGAGTTTGTTTTGATAGATGTGAGAGTGCGCGTGGAGTATTAGGTAGATTGTTGTTTTGTGTGGGTAATGTAGATGATATTTTAGTATGTTTGGGGTTTTTGAATGGTGTTTTGTGTGGGTGTGTAGGTTTTTGTTGTTGGAAAGAAAGTTGTTTGGGTTTAAGGGGTGTTTTGGTTTTAGTTGTGAAGTTGTGGTTATGTGTGTTTAATTAATGGAGTTGAAAGGTTTTATTTATTTGTGAGGTTAAGGAGAAGGAAGTTTTAGTTTTATGATGAAGTGTTTGTTTAATGGTAATATTAGGGGTGTAAAAAAAGATTTTTATGATATAAGAAGATTTTATTGGGTGGGGGATGGAAGGAGTGGTAATTTTTGAGTAATAGTGTTAGGTGATATTTTAAAAGATAAAGGATGGATGAAGAGATAGAATGAAGTGTATTTATTATTTTATTTGTTATTATAGATTTGGTATTGGTATTTTATTGGGTTGGGGGGTATTTGTTTGGTATGGGGTATTGTATTTATTGTAGTGTTGGTAGGGGTAGGGTGGTTGTGGAATGGTTTTAAGAGCGAAACGACTTGGTAAAAAAAATATGTTAGGGTGTGAGATCATGTTGAGGTTAAATAATTGAAAGTTATAGAAAGGAATAAAATAGGAGAATGAGAGTAAATTTTAGATTGTTGTTATGTGTAGTTTTATAGGTTAGAATAATACAAAAATGGAGTGAGAGATGTTTATATTGGGGGTTTTGGAAAGTTAAGATTTTTTATTATTTAGTTTTATTTGAGGTTAAAAATTTTATAAATTGTGACGATTTTTCGGCGGAGGGGTGAGGCCAAACACAAATGTATGCACAGCACCCACTTCATCTGATTGTACACGTTATACTGTATATGTGATAATATTATTGTTAGTAAGGTTATATTAGGAAATTAAGGTGAGTAGGGTAGATAATTTGATAGTGGATAGGGTTATATTGGAAGATTTTAAAAAATGGGAGGATTTTAATGTTAGAAGGTGGGAAACAATGATTAGCGACAAAGTTGAGAAAAGAAAATGGGTGAAAGAATATATGGGGGAAAGTAGTGGAGATTATTAGGGGTCAAATAGTTTTTGAATATGGAGCAATTTAATAAAATTAAATTCGTTAAAAATAATAGAGGTTTTGATTGTTAACCTCACACTACTGGGACCTATATCTATCTCTATTAGCTATAGAGATCGAAGCTATAGATATGTGGTTTAAATTTGTGAATATGAGGGATATATTAGTAATTTTTTTTAGTGGGAATATGTTATTGAATTTTGGTGAATGGATAATTTGGTATTTGTGGTGTAAGTTGTGTGTTTGTGATTTTTGTTGATTAGGTTGTATAATTTTGTTGTTCTGTATTTTGGGTGGGGGGTTTGTGAATGTGTGTTTTTGTTGGATGGAGGTGAGGATATTATTGGAGATTATTGTGTTTAAAGGTATTATTTGTTATGGAATGGTAAATAATATAGGGGGGGAATAGAAATGAGGTTGGAGAGGGGTGTTCGTTGTGAGTGAGAGAGTACAGAGAGATATAATTGTGATTATTTTTATATTAGGGGTTTAGAGTGTTTATAGGGATTATTGAGGGTTGAATTGGCGATTTTGAGGTAGAAAGTGTGATTTTTTTATGTATTTTTATATAATGAATTTGATAGGGGGAAAATAGTTTTATGGTGTTATATGTTGGTTTAGGTAATAATTGGAGGTGATTATTTGATTTTTTTTGTGTTAGGTATGATTATCACATCTTTGGATGGGGGAGTGGGATATAAGGGTGGGGAGGTAGTTGGATTGGTAAGTTTGTGGGTGTTATAGATTTGTTGAGGATATTGTGGGGGTAGTTGATTGTGAATATTGTATTATTGTGGTGTATAATTTTGATGGTAAAATGTGTGTGCTGTTTATAATAGGTGGTTGTGTTGGGGGGATTGTATGTAGTATTAAGGATGGTGAAAAATTTGGATTTGGAGTGTGTGTTAATAAAATGATTGTTTTTATAAGTGTGGGGTGAGGTTAGTAAAGTGGGTGATTTAGTTGTATTTGGATGATAGTTTTTTGTGGTTTATTGTATTGTGATATGGTTGTAAAGGTATTTTGGGTGGTTGGTGTGTAAGTATTATATGTTGGATAAGTTATGAATGTTGGTAGGGTTAGTAAAAGGTGATAGTTAGTTTAATTGATATGTTTATATATTTTTTTGAGGGGTGATAGTGAGGATAGGTTTAGTATTAAGTTGGTGGATTATTTATGTTGATTTATAGTGTTAAGATGAATAGTGAATATATAATTTTGATTTTGTAAGGATGGGTTTTTTGGTATTATTTAGGAGTGGTAGTAGTTTTGAATGGGTAGGGAAATAAAGTGTGGGTTGTTTAGGGTTTAGATATTGGGGATGTTGTAATTAAATATTGTATTGGGTGTAAATAAGAATGATTTTGTGTGTAAATTATAAGTTTTAGGTTTGTTGGGTAGTGGTATTTGTTTTGGGTTTGTTTTTATTATTGAAAAGAAGGATAGTAAGGGATGTATATTTGTGTAATGGGTATTAAAGAATATGTTGGTTGGTTTAATATTTAGAGTTGAATGAGTGGATAGGAGTAATTGTATTTGTTATTTGAGAGTGTTGTTTGTGTTATTTTGTGGTGTTAAATGTAATTTTGTTAATTAATGATAAGTTAGTAAATAGGGGTAATTTAATAGTTTTTAATGTATAGTAGGGGGGTATTTTGATTTTTTTATTTGGTTTGAATGTTTGGTTGTTTAAGGTATGTTTGTTGAGATGTGAGAGCAGTGCTAAAGTAGTAGTATGATGTTGTGATAAGCAGAAGGGTGTGGATGTAGGTTTAGATGTAGAAGTAATTATGTTGTTAGTGTATTGTGGGTGTAGTGGAGAGGTTATTATGGTGGTAGTTGAGTAGTTTTTGATTTGTTGTTGGTAGTTAATTATCATGGTTTATATGGTGTTGGAGTTGTTTTAGAGGGAATTTTTATGTATATTATTTGGGTTGATGATGGATTTAGTTGAAATTTTTAAAAAGTTATAAATTGATGTTATTGTTGTTTTAATATGTGTTTGTTGAAGTTTTGTATTGTTTGTTTGATATGTATTTTATAGGATTGATGAGAGTATATTTTTTTTATTTTGAATATGTAATTGGATAATTTTAGTTATGTTGGGTTAGGTTAATGTTTATTGGATATGAGGTTAATAATATGGTTTAAGAAGGTATTTTGTTAATAATTATGTGTTGATATTATTTTTTTAAGTGTTGTATGGTGTTAAAATAATGGTTGTAGTGTTTGAATTTTATATGATAATTTTATTTTATGTTGATGTGATGGGAATAAATGTTGGGTATGTGAGTAGGTTGATATATGGTATATTTTTTTAGTTTTATTAGGAGTAGATGGTTTTTATAGTGAGGTTTATAAGAGGGAGTAAAAAAGAATAATTTGATTATGATTTTTTTTTATAGATAGATGTGTTTGATGTTTATGTTTGAATTTTTTGTTAATAATAGATTAGATTATGTAGATTTTTAATATTTTGGTAGTTTAATTTTTATTTGTTTTATATATATATATATATATATATATATATTTAAGTTTTTGAAGTGGGTTGTAGTGAGTATTTTTTAAAATTTTTTTTTATTGGTTTGTAATTTTTAATGTTAAAAATTAGTTTATAAGTTGTTTTATTTGTTATAAGAGAGTTTAAATGTTAGAGTGAAAGTTTAATAGGTTTGGATGATTGATAAATATCTATATATCATTAAATAAAGTAGAGGTTATATTTTTTTTTAAATATGTGTTTTTAATTTTTGAGTTTTTTTGTTTTTTATTTATTGATTAGATATTTTTTGAGGTAGAGATGAGAGAGAGTTAGGTTTAGGATTTTTTTGAAGTTTTAGTGGTTTGTAAAAATTATAAGATAATATTATTTGAATATATTGTATAGTTAGGTTTTTATTTTTAATTTAATTTTAATATAATTACAGTTTATATGATTTTTAAAATAGATTTTTGTATGTTTGTTATAATGGTAGTTTGTTGATAAAATTATTTTGGGAAGTTATATATTTATTTTTTTTTTAAAAATTTAATGATTTTTTATTATAAAGAAATTAATATAGAGAATAAAAATAGAAATAATTTTTAGTTAATGATTAGTTTGGGTTTTGAGGTAAAAAAGATGGTGGTATAAATTTTTTTTTTAAGTAATTTATTATTTTTTAGTTGATAAAGAAGATAAATATAATAGAATAATATTTGATTTTTTTAGTTTGATGATTTGATTGTGGTTTTGAGGTAAAATTTATTGGAATGAAATGTGTTTTTTTTTGTAGAAGTTAAATTTAATTATTTTTAATTTTGTAAGAGATTTAATAATAATATAAAATAATAAATTAATATTGAGTTTAATATTAGAAAATGTATTTGAAAGTATGTGTTTATTTTTAAAAAAGATGATTGTTTTTTAAGTAGAAATATTGTGTTTTTTGGGATAAGTAAATTAATATTTTTAATTGATAAGAATAAATAATGAATAAAAAATAAAATGAATTTTTAGTTTATTTTATTGTTTTTGATAAAAAAATGGAATAAATGGTGTTTTTTGGAGAAGTAAATTAATAGTTTTTTAATTGGGAATAATTTAAAGATATAGAAAAATAAAAAGAAATTTTGTAGTTTGAATATTTTAATGATTTAATTATATTGAGTGTAAAAAGTTAGATTTAAGTTGAAAGGTGGTTTTTTGTTAAATAAAAATTAATATTTTTATAATGTAAAAGAAAGAAAATAAAGAATATAATAATAAATAAATTTTTTTTTGATATTGAATGTTTTGATTTGTTTTTAGGTAAAAGTATGGGGAATTTAATGGGGTGTGTTTTTTGTAAGTAAATTAATTATGAATTAATTTTGAACAAGATAACTAGATAATAGAAAAGAATAATGAAGAATTTTGCGGTTTACTGATAAGACAAGATTAAATCTTTAACCCTAGCATTTTTTTCTTAAGTGTGCCCAGTTTATATATTTTTGTGCTGAGATCACCAACAAGCATAAAAAAAAAGGGTTTTACTCGGGTGGTTCAAGACCACACGTGGGCCAGCTCCCAGAGTGTTGGCGAACGCCATCCCAAAAATTTCTAAATCAACATATCCCTTACAAATACATCTGAGAATTCTTAAACCATATAAATTATGTCCGTTTGACCCATTTTTAGTAAAATTTTTCTATTTCCCATACCTCATAAAACCAAGGTTCGAACTCTCAAAAACACCATCACCACTCCCAAGGCCACCCCATCCTTAAATAGCTAAATCCAGAAATCATTGAAAATCCCTTATACCCCCGGATGCGATTTAGTCAGAGGTGCCCATGGTTTTTAGTAGTAAAATTATTCGCCTACCCCAACATCATAAAAAACCAATTTTGACCTCTCAAACCACTCAGGCCACTCCCACCACGCCTCATCCCAAAATAATTGAATGACGAGAAGAGAGCAATTACTAATCCATCTGAAATCGGTGTACCCACGTATGCGTTTGATCCGGAGCCATTGTTTAATGAGAAGCGAAATAGTAACTATCCCTAACCATCATATTAACCAAGGGAGACCTATCATACCTCTTCCACTACACGCAACAAAACATAATAGCTTAATAATTATTATAAAGATTAATTCTTAAAAACCCGTAATGTTGTAATAGAGTGAGTGCGAATGAAAGTATAAAAATGGGTTTCTAAGTAAATTTAATCATTTTTATTTTTGTAGACTCTCAACCCAATCAGCCACTCCCAGGGCCAACGCCCATACCCTTAAAATAACTGAAATCTCAGGTAAAATATCAAATTGAAAAATCTTACCCCCTATGCGATTATTTCCGGTATCCCAGTTTAGTATAAAAATTTCTGCCTACCCAAACCATCATAAAAACCAATTTTGACCTCTCAAACCCGCGCAGCCACTCATGCCACGCCCATCGCAAAACTGTAATCAGATCAAAGTCCATACATACCAACTTAAATCTTTACCCCCTTAATAAATTTATACGATTATGTTTCCGTATGCTCATTTTTTGTATAAAAACTGTACTGCCTATCCCAAACCATCAGTAAAACCAATTTCGACCTCTAAACCACTCAACCACTCCCAGCCACGCCCTCCCAAAATACAATCCATCATATCCCATACAATTCAACAGAATCTTACCCCCGTACGCGATTAATGTTCCGGGTAGGGCCCAATGGATTAAAAATGTTCTTCTTCCTATCCCAAAACCATCATAAAAACCCAAGTTAGACTCCTGCGATACCGCACTCAGCCACGCCAGCCACGCCCAACCCAAAATAGCTGAAATCCATAAAATCTAATAAAATCTTTACCCCCGGTATCGATTTATGTTCCGGGGGTAAAGCTCACTTTTCAATGGCCGAGATACACATATTCTATCAGTTTATTTCATTACCGTGATCAGTATTGATTACCTGTTTTCATGAGTAGTGTTACCCCTTAAATTGCCAAAGATCCGAGCGCCAATTAGTCCAATCAATAATCACCCAATCAATTTTATAACGAGATACACAAAAAGCTTAGAATAACTACGCATTTCAAATCCGAATGGCCATAAATTTTACAATCAAAAGATCAGCAAATTAATTATCTACATAATCTGAAATAAATGGCGACTAGCAGTCCGAAACACATATTCGTTATTACATATGTATGGCGTGTCTGAACTATTCGAATTCGTATAACATTAGACGAATCCCCGAAGATATTACAGATGCCAGCTGCAAATTACAGGTCCATAATATAAACACTGTGTAAAAAACCCAACTATTACAGTGAGAGAGCGATTTAATCCCCGCTTGTAGCTTTCGGTGGCGTGCTTCCTAATGCCTGTTGTTGGATCGAAACTTTTTATGTGTGTGAAGGCATTCCCATTTTAAAATACTAAAACATACCACCTACCCCAACATAATCCATACGGTATAGATTTTTCAATCTTGATCCTTACCTTTTTCACTATTTTGGATGCTGCCCCTGGAGTGCTGATTTAATCAAACTTGTTGTGAATATTTTGGGATAGGCAAACCATTTTAATACTAAATAATGAGCGCTACCTACCCCCATATAAATCAGGCATACGGTATAGATTTCAATCTTGCGAATTGTTTTTTCCTTATTTCCAGCTAAGTGAAATGCGGGCCCCTGAGCCTGATTTAAGTCGAATCTGTATTTGATGAGTGGTTGGGAGTAGTCGAGAAACCATGTTGTATACTAATACATTGCCACCGTCCCCGATCATAAATCGCGATACGGAAATGATTACTAATCTCATTTATGGATTTGACCTGATTTCTGTAGGGGATTCATGCCCCCTAAGTGCCTATTTTGTGAGGTCAAAAATTTTTTGTTATTTGTTTGATAGCTAACACATTTTTATTACTAAAAATGACAACACACACAAACACCCAAACACATCTTAAATCCATACGTAAAATTTTCATACTTTGTTACCGATTTCACTATTTATTAGCGTGAGTGCATAGTCACGTGTTAGATCGAAACTTGTTTTTTTGTATAGTTTTTGATACAAACCCTTTTTATACTAAAACTATGCCTCCTACAACAATCATTTTACCATACGTTAAAAAGTCAATCTTTTTTTACCGTTTTCACGATTTTAATAGAGTGAAAATGCAGTGGGGTTACGAAAACTTTTTATATTTTATAGCAGTCCACATGTATAAGAAAACAGGCAACCCACCCAACATAATCGCATACGGTAAAATTCTCATCGTTTGTAATTTACGATTGCACGATTTTTCGCCCCTGAGACCTATGTTTGATAAACTGGTTTATATGTTACATATCTATTTATTACCATTAAAACCATGTGCTACAACCCTACACAATTCATATAGGCCCGTATAATTTAATCGCGAGAGAGAGCGCTCGAGATCTGGTTTGTTCCACACTGATTTCAATCCTTTAATTACTGAGTATTCAATCTACATCTCTAATACACATGTGTACTACTAAATCTTATCTCTAAATTCCTACAATTATAAATATTGAGTTAAATAGAGGTGCCTGTGCCAAAAGATCAAAATCTTAATACTCATTCAGAACATCTACAATGTAATTTACTGTAAAACATAGCGGTCGAACTATTCGATGAACCCTTAGAAGAATCTACTAACTTACAAATTACAAAAAAAATATAATCTCTCTCCAACAACACAACGAAAAAAAATATAATTATATTTATTGTAATATAGCGCTGAGACTAGCTGCGATCTAGTGACTTCTGTCCATCTTGAGCGTCCCCCTGTCATACACTACTTGTAATTTCTAATATCCAAATTCTTGATCTTTTTGCATCACACCCCTCCTCATTTACCCGATATTATAATTGTAGAATTTACGAAGAAGAATTCAGTTCTCACTAAACTCTGCGTATTTAGAGATATAAAATAAATATCGCTACACTTAAAACTTCGACGTGAAACCACCATCCACGGCAACCAACCCGAATTATATTCACACAAATCTTACTCTCATATCATTTGTGTTCCTAATTACACATGTACTCTTTAAATAAATAGCATCTGTCCCCAAACCATCATAAAAACCAAATTTCGACCCTCAAACAACTCATCACTCCAACCACCCAACCCTTTACAACACACACACACACACATGCCCCAATTCAAATCCTGTAATATAAAGATGATCCACTATCGATTGTATTTCCTAGGACAATGGTGATAATAATTCGCAGTAGCACAATCCTGCAGTTTTTACAATTTACATTTAAATACCAATCATCCCACTCCCAACTTACGCCCTTCCTAAATTACTGAAATCCAGAATATCAAATTTAATTAGTTACCACTAGCATATGTTCCTATCCACATTGTTATTTAAATAGTTCTCCTTGCCAAAAAAGATGTAATAACCAAGTTTCGACCTCTTAAACCACTTGCCATCAAACCACTCAACCTAAATAATTTTACAAGATTTTCTAGTTAAAATCTTAAACACGTTATGCGATGTATGGCTCTAGGCGCGATGGTTTATATAAAAATGTAGAATAGGAACCATAACTACCATTTTATAAATGTTTTGTACGGCTCCTATATCAATATAGGAAGAGATACTCGATAGCGCGCGCGAGCGCTCGAGAGAGAGCGACTTCATATGATATCCAAACAATTATCATCTGAGTGCGTACACATACACACACTTCCCCGTATTCTGTTGATGTTCCGTATGCCCATTTTGAGTTATAAATTTTTCTACGTTAATTTCATCATTTTAACTATTTGATCCTCGATACCCTACTCTGAACTCCCAGCCCACCCCATCATTAATTACTGTTATCACTAAAATCTACTAATAATGTCAACAAGTAATGGTATAATTGTAATGTGTTTATTTATTTGGTAAATATACCCTTAAAATCATATTTAACAATTTATCCGAACAATCCAACTACTGCACTACCGCTGCAAATACAACATCCACTAATCTAATAATGTATATCTAGATGGAATTCTTTAAAACACTTGCGATTATTTCAGTTTGCTCTTTTTTATATTAAAATAACTGACCTTCCCAAACCATCAAAAACCAGTTCGACCTCCCAACCTAACATAACAACTCAACTGATTCCAGAGCCACGAATTAACCTAAAAATTTCAAGCTTCAAAATTACTGTTCATAATTGTGTTTAATCATCCACCTGTTAATATTATGTCCTGTGAGAGCTTTAGCGATGCGAGGTCATCCTTAACTATTCATTTCATTCCTCTCCAATTTTAAAATTCGAATATTCAACCACGCCCATACAATATAAATAACCGAAAATGTTCTTTCCGACATGCTATACCCCTATTTATTTCAATGTACTGTAGATAATTAATGAGCTGCATCTGGATTTGTAAAAATTATGCCAAAACTTGTTGAAATTGAAGAAGTATCACATTTATCCGTTATAAATGATTTATTATTATAGACTCCTGAATTGGGTCCCTGATTTTTTCGTCCCTAATCACCTAACAGTAATCCAATCACTATGCAGAGGCGCGAAGGTAGTGATTACTCGTTATCCAATACTGCCTCGTATCTTCCATGATAAATTCTAAGCGCTTACCCCTAAATAAATACAGACAGTTAATTTGTCAATCGTGGTTACCTGTGATTTCACTATTTTATGGCGTGGCCCCTGTAGTGCCGTGATTGGTTTGAGAAGTCAAAACTTGTTTTATGATGTTTGGATAGCAAAACCCATTTTAACTAAAACAGGCCACCACCCAACCATAATCGCATACTTAAATTCTCATCTATTTTTTAAATGACCTGATTTCTCTATTGTTTTGGTTTAGCTGGCCCCTGGGTTCTTAGTTTTAAAAGGTCGAAACTGTTTTTATATTTTGGGATAGCATACCCTTTTTTATACTAAACATACCACCTACCCGCGAAACAGAAATCGCTACGGGTAAAATTCTCAGTCATTGATGATGTCTGATACAGCTATTTGGATGCGTCCCTTGGAGTGGCCTTTGTTTGAAGTCAAAACTTGGGTTTTTATATATTTAGTAGCTAACCCATTTTATACTAAAACTTGGCACTAATACGCACACACACACAGCGGCATAAGGGGGGTAAAGATTTAGCAATCTTGATTTTAAACCTATTTCACTATTAATGCTGCTCGCCCTATGCCGAGGGTTAAGGTCGAAACTTATTTTTTATCTGTACACACACAAGCAGACCCTTTTTATTATACTAAAAACATAGCCACCTACCCCATCATAAATCCATACGGGTAAAGATTTTCCAATCTTGATTTTACCTGATTTAAGCTATTTTATGAGTGTGTCTCCCCTATCCTATTAGAAGTCAGAAACTTGTGTTTTATGATGTTGGATACAGTACCCATTTTTAACTATAAATGCCACCTACCCCGATTACAAAATCGCATACGTAAAGATTCACATCTGATTTTTATTACCTGATTTCACTATTTTTGGATGGGACGTCCCCTGTATCCCTGAGTGGTTTGAAGTCTAAACTTTTTAATTTTTGGTGCTCAAACTCATTTTAGATACTAAAACATGGCCTACCTACCCCAACATAAATCCAACTAAAGATTTTTCATCATGATTTTACCTGATTTCACTAGTTAATGCGTGCCCAGGACCTTGTGTTAATCAAAACTTGGTTTAAATGATTTGATACAAACCCATTTTTATCTAAAACATGCCACCTACCCCGAACTAAATTCATACGTAAAGATTCTCATCTGATTTGTAAGATTACCTGCACACACCAACACACACACACAACACACAATCCCCTTGTGCCTGATGGTTTTATCAAAACTTGTTTTAATGGTGATACAAACCCATTTTTATACGATAACATCCACCTAACCCGGATCATATATCCATACGTAAAGATTTTCAACTTGAATTTTACCTGATTCACTATTTAATGGCGTCCCCTGATGCCTGGAAAGATAGGAAGTCAAAATTATTTTTTATATTTTGGGATACAGAACCCATTTTATACTAAAACAATGGCCACACTACCCCCGAACATAAAATCGCATACGGGGTAAAGATTGTCAATCTGAATTTACCTGAATTTTCAGCTATTTTAGAGGCTGGCCCCTTGATTGCCTATTTTAAGTCGAAAACTTTTTTTATATGTTGGAATAGCATACCCATTTTATACTAAAACAAGGGCCACTACCCCAACATAAAATCCTTACGAGGGTAAAAGATTCTCAGCTAGTTGTATATTGACACTGATTTCACTATTTGATGCGTGCCCCTGGAGTGCCTGATGGTTTGAGAGGTCAAAACTTGGTTTTATTGATGTTTGTAACAAGAACTCATTTTTAACTAGAAACATGGGCCACCTCAACCCCAACATAAATCCATACGGTAAAGATTTCAATCTTGATTATACCTGATTTCAGCTATGTTTAGGATGTCTGCCGCCTGATGCTGAGTGGTATGAGGATGGGTCGTCTAACTGGTGTTTGTTATAATAGATGGTGATGTTTTGTTGTATAGGCAAACCCATTTTTATACTAAAACATGGCACCACCCCGAAACATAATTCATACGTAAAGATCTCAGTCTATTTTATATTTGACGCTGTGATTTCAGCTATTTTGAATGGGTGGCCCCCTGTGCCTGATGGTGTTGAGAGGTCAAAACGATTTATGAATGGTGAAGAGTTGCAGAGGTTATTTAGCTTTTTTATACAAAACATGTGCCACCGTACACCGAACTATAAATCGCAATTCCGGGTAAAAATTTCAATCTTGATTGGGAACCTGGATTTCAGAGATTTTACATGCGGCCCTGGAGTGCCTAGTGTTAAGGTTCAAACTTTTTTTTTATGAGTGTTTGGATGCATTCCCATTTTTATAACTAAACAGCCACCTAAACCCGAACATAAATCGGCATACGGGGTAAAGATTTCATCTTATTTTACCTGTATTTCAGCTATTTGATCTGTCCACTGAAGCCCAGTGTGGAGTCAAACTTATTTTTAGATTTTTGAACACTTCAACTATTTAACCCCCTAAAACGTCCAAATTCCACCCCGAACCAAATCCATACATAAATCGCATTACAAATCCTTACACAATCAGTAAACTTCGTCGATCCCATTATTAGTAAACCATTATATAAGTAACGAAAAGCACTGACACTGACTTCCGAACACTGACTCATACATCACACACATTTCTACGAAAGTTGTCACATACCAATCAATTCATCTGTCATCTCCAATTAAACATTAATCAGACTTGCTGTCACAATGTTGCTCTGTTGACAATAACTGTTGATGTCAAATTTCTTTGAACTGAGTTTCCACAAATATTGTTCCATGAAAAAAGGGACACATTACTCAACTATTTTATCAAGGCAAATTAATTTTTTAGGTAAAAACTCTCTTACCAAAATCATTCCACAGATAATTAAAAATACAATTTTCTCACTTTGTAAAGACTGAGATTTATAACTCTCGTTTCAAACCCCAACGACTATAAGCGTCAGTTCAATTCGAAACAATTTGTAGTAAACAGTAGCAAAGTCACCCACGCCATTATGTGAACCAAGCAAAAGCTCACCTCTCTAATTCCAAATTTCGTAATGTGTCCAGACTATAGCAATACCACAAAAACCACGATCTCACCAACTCTGAAGTTAACTAATCCAATGTAAAATAAATTATTCTCAAAAGATAAATCGTGAACACTTAAAGGGGGGCACGGACACGACAGAGAGTTTTTAACTAACAAAAAACGATAAATTTAATTTATTTAAAATTTTACTGCACATTTTTTAATTCTACTCAACAGTACTGTGCGCTGAGTCTCTACACATATCAAAATCGCTCTTTTTTTAAAAACGGAAGATCTCTCCTTTTTTAATCAATCCACCGTATTTAGCAAGAAACTCACAAACTTCGTTTCCTAAAACCTACCTGAATTCTACCAAGCAACTAAACAACCAATTTCCCCATGTTGCTTTTTGGACAGTAATGTTCAATACCTACGTACTCAGTGACTGAACCTACTAAAAATTAAATTATTACCCCTTAATTGTTGATAACAATTAATTTAAAATATCCCTCCACGTGAAACCTGCTTTATGCAATTTAGGCTCTTCCCTGAATTGTGAGAGGAGTTCAACAAACAAGTTTTCATTAAATCACCGCTGCTCCCTTTTTAATTGCATATCAAACACATTCAATATTTGTTCCACGTCCTGAAATAAAACTATGATATAACTATCTGCGTCTGAAGCCAAATTCAGATCACTCGTATTATTTTATTGTCTAGAATATGTCGCGCCGTAGATCGCATTTGTCCCGCTTCTCACAAAATAAGGCTAAGGCGATGGTTTTACAGGACAATTATAAACACAGCTATTAATCTTAATGTCTCATCCCGATTTCAATATCAAGCTTGAAGTTGTTAATTCCATTTCATGAATACAACAAGGACAGCCTTATGATGCATAAAACGTTGAAACAATAAATGTCAACGAAGCAATTTAAAACTTCACTCAACCCTTCCATTAATGATTTATTGCTCTCTATCTAAGCTATATCGTCGAGAGCGTGGGTTTGAAATTAATGCGTTCCTCCTTTTTAAAATTCAATCATTTGAATAGCATGTAGTTAGATAGTTGATCCGATGCTTAATGATTAAGTGAAATACCGTTTATGTTCGTTAGGTTGAAGTGATGTATTTTGTGAGTAATTTATACGTTCTAGTCTATTAATGTATGAAAAATAGGACTGTGGCGAGAAGGCGTATCGGGCGATAGTTGAATACACATACGCCGCAGAGAGTGTTGAGCGCGTAAAGTGTTAGTATACTATGATTTTGAATTAAAAGGGATACCTCGCACTAGCTAATAAATTATTAAAACTTCGATAATCGTATAACTCAATTTTATAGCGCATCTCGTTTTCTTCTATTAATCAACTTAAAAATGTTTCTATTTTATTATAAAATAAATATTAAACATTTAACCCAGCTAATAATATCATGGAATAATCACTAATAAGATATATATTAACTTACCAGACAATAATACTTTTCTTTGGCAATTATCATAATCTCTAATTTGGACATATTTATGAAAAATATAAACAAAAGCAGCGAAAATAAGCAACATTAAGCAGGGTGGCGCGCCGAATTACTTAAAAGCCACTCAATCATCGTTTTCGTACTATTCAAATCAAATATCAAATGAATATTAAATCTTTTTAATCTCCATTGTTACAACAACACTAGGATTACAGCTAATTTTAATGACCGATTTGTAAATGTCGTTTAAAGTAACAAGAACTTTGTTACCATTAATTTTGGTAAAAACTGATTAACTCAATAATAATTAAATCTATCAATAATAAAAGTTACCTCTTTTGTATTCCTGTCTTGGTCCAACACAGCAAAAGCTGAAATAGGAAATGCGAGGTGCGAAGCGAGGTGAGTGATTGGAAATACAATAACAAATATACTATTGAAACTAACTTTATAAGTTCTGACCTTAAAATATGAAAATTAAGGTTGGGGATTTTTGAGTTTATAATAAACTTGTATTAAATTATGTTTTGGTGAGTGAGGATGGAGTTGAGTGATATTCTCCTATATCTCTCACTCTTATTATTTATGGTGGTATGAAAGTAGAGAGAGTTGTTGTTTTTTATTAACGTTTATTTATATAAAATGTAGATTAATTTTATGAAAATGTATGGGAAGTTTTATGATATGAAAAGAGTTTATTTAGGTTATTGGGTATTTGGTTGGTATTGGAGCATTTTTTTGATTTGTTGTTTTTTAGGAGTAGGAGCTAAAGGTTGGTTGTTAGGGTAATAATATATGTTTTGACTTAACAGTTAAGCAAGATTAAGTTGATTATAGTTGGTGGTATTGAATGGTTAATTGTATTAAATATCACTGTGATAAGTTGACGCGGTCCTTAACCACCCATTAAACAATTATGGAAATCGTTAAGCGCCCAATTTAAGTGTCCCTGTCACTGTTTATTAGGTCGGTGGGTGTGTGTCAAAGACTTCTTCGCCATATGATTATTGCTAGAAGCAGTAAGGGACAAAACTTGTTAATTTCGTCATTCCTAATCCGGGTGCATACACAATCATTTTTAGATCAATCAACATTTAATAATCGACCGTCTCTAAAATATAGGCGTCCACCATGTTAAAATAACAATATAGGTGTTTAATATTGAATGTCGTTCTAAAAGACTCGAAGTTGCTAATTTTGGAACGAATTCCGTCGAACGAAGTATTACAGTTGGCGATCTGCAAAACACAACTCTCAAATATAAAACACGTCGGAGGTATAAGAACCCAACATATGTACTGACTTTGGCCCAAACCTTATAATAATAACTCAATGCCAAAATTTTTATTATTGTAAAAACAAGCAACTCCTGATACTTACCATCTGAGTTCTCCAACATCATTTCGAGTAAATTGCACCCATTAGCACCACACACCCATACACACACAGATGATAAACCCCCACCAAAAACTGGCCACAATTATTCAATGCCCTTTTCCGATTCATATCTTTTAATGCCCATTGTTCAACTAAACAATGATAGTAAAAGTTAAAATTATGTCGATAAAAGATATAGAGTAAGGAAAAGGGCATTCCATTGGATCGTTTCCATTTGTACATTCTCAGAGACAGCGTGGATAAACGTGAACAGCTTTCTAGCACATTCCTTAAACTACTATTGCAATCGTGTTTCGCGAGCTTAAAAACCCCTATTGAAGTATTAGCTGGATACAAATTACAACAAAAGTTAAAACACTCTAACTTCACTACACAATAAACGAGAGACCCTCAAAATGCGTGGCAAAAAAAATGTGCGGCAAGTCAAAATTTGGCCAACGAATTCGATGAGTTATAACTTAACTAACATATTCCGTTAAAATTTTGTAACAAGACCATCCAAACGAAAACCCTTAAATCACCACTTTTCCCCTTACTAATATGGAATAACGTTTAAAACAAAAAAATTTCTGTAACTTTTATCATATAATGTACAGCGTGTCTTCAATAATTATTAATGGATAGATCTCGAGCGCGCTAGAGAGAGCTAGCGACTCTTGCGTCTAAACTTCATCTTAACAAAAACTTGGTCAATAAAATTTTGATACCCTTCCAGTAGCTGTGCTAAAGTGCCTCTGAAAAAGCCCCCCCTGTTGGCACCACCTCCCCTTTGCACCACTCCCTAGAATGGAGTGCGAGGTGCGACGAAGTGTGGCTAGTATTTTGAGAGGTACGCCTTAAGAATCTCCAAAAAATGGTGTTTACCTAATCAAAACGCGCAGTTTGCATACCGAAGTTTAAATTTTTTCAAATATCCCATATTCAAACAGACTCGTTTTTGCACGCATCGAGCAACCGCTATAGATGCCCCCCTAAGAAGGCGCACCTCCCCCCTTTCGCGACACATAAGGGAGGCCACATCAAGCCTTTTCAGCGGGCACCAACACGAAGTACATCCACTTTTCCCCATATTTGACCGAAATTTATTTGCGTGTTGAATGAAATTTTGGATCATACCATCATGATTTCGTGAAGTAAAACAAGTCAGCGCCATCAAGACGGATATATATCCTAAAAACCTTTGATGCAATAAACTTGAATGATTCCAGCGACACACACACACACACATCAGTTGAATTTGCAGGGCATAAGGAGACATTAAGTTGCGAACCCCGCCCCGCCGAAAATGCGTCCCACTATTTCCCCCACCTTCTTTTTGGCGTCCCTCCCTAAAAGTTGAATAAATTAATGATTTTAAGGAAACCCAGTAAATTCTCCTAAAAATCTGTTTCGAATCAACCTCTCTTTTTCTATACATAAGTTAAGTTTTCGAAACTTCCAACACAACATCAAACGACGTTTACCCCCTAGATTAGCGCCCAAACCCCACAGTGGGTCCCAGCCTTCATATGCCACTGGTTGGTCTATGAAGAATACTTAGAAACAACTACCAACAGACGGGAGAATGAGCTTGGCGGAGATTTAAAAATAATAAATCAAGTAATCGAATAAATCAATGTTTTTAGCTCATTTTACAAAGTCAAAATTAAACAATTAAAATTGTATAGTGCCAAATTTGTAATTACTATTTGATCGTTGCTATTGAATTTGGTCAAGGACACACTACGGGCAATAAGCACGCATATGGCTTTGTGGGTGACCCAAACACTACTCGTAGATTTTTGAAACTAAAGACTTAAAACTAAAAATTTTTGAATGGACTAGCAATTTTTGAAGACGTATATTGCTTGTACACCTGGCCATACTTTATAGTATGAAGTTATAGTTTTAGGACAGAAGAAGGCATTAAGAAAGATTTGCTCTTTGTTTACAAGACAAATAAAAGCAATGTTGGTTTATAATATGTAGCAATATCTAGATTCTGCTTTTCAATTTTCAACTAAATGGTTTTAAAATTTAATGGAGGAAATTCACAACTTATTAATAAAGCTTTCAAAAATAAACTATATCAATGTAAAACGAAGAGGTGAGAAAAATATAAGCGCTAAGTATTATAATAAATCTGTTAAAAACACTTTCTCACTACACTGCTCTCACCACACGTTAGTAAACAAAAGAAAAATGCACCATAAACTCTCGCTGCTATCTCTAGTATATCTCTTTTCAAGATAAGCCAGTTTGTTGTGTGACCCTAGGTACCTTAATGTCAAATTGTTCTTTAGAAGCATTCGAGAATCCTTGGTTGTCCTATCAAGAAAGCATTTATGACTGTGACGAGCATTGATTACACACACACACACACCGAACATCAGGCAGCCACACTTAGGACAGATCTCGTATACCAAATTACACAATTACGTTTCATATTAGATTCTATATTCTATATCTGGATTGTTGGTAAGGGATGAGATTTGATTTTGTTGGTTTAATAATAAGTTAAATGGGTATTGGTTATGGGTGGTTTGTTTCTTGAAATTGGTTAATATGTTGTTTATCAAGATATAAAGGTTGTGGTTAATGTTGTTGGAAGGATTGTAATGAAATGGTATTTGGGTGTATGAGATGGATTGATTTTGTGTGGGGATTGTTGTTGTGAAATTAGTAGTCATAGTATATGTAGTATTGTTTGTTAGTAGGTTTGAAAAATGACAATTTATTTAAATAAATTTTTTTTGGATGGGTTTATAAAGGTTAAGTGGTTGGAGAAAATAAAATTTAATGTATTTTTGATGTATTATTATAGGTATTTATAGGAGTTTATAGATTTCTGAATCATATCGCAAGAGTTATTGCATCTTGAAGTACGCACTATTGATTTTTTATTTCTTGCCCTTTTACTTTTTCATCGATGAGCGTCTCCCAAAACGTAAAATGCACTTGTTTTCTTGATATTATCAATGTGGTTATGATATAGTCAGAATTAAATTTCATCGGGAGACGATGCTGGTTAAAGTGAATGAAACCGCATTAGACATGTTGCCATGAAGTTAGTTTGCTCGCTTGTAGGAATATTCACCTAGCTAAAAAGAGAAATTACCCACCTATGCTTGCCTCCTTTTTAGATTCCCAGTCACAAAATATATTTGGTGTCATATGCGAAGATGGAACATTGTCTACAGGTTCTCATGTCTTACAGAGATAGATAGCCATATGATCTAAGTGGAGTGAGCTTCTTATGGAGGTCCGAGGCTAGTAGGGAGTGTGGCTGGGAGGGCAGACTCTAAATAAGTACTTCTCAGTGAGATCAAACAACTGACACAATGACACCCTATAGAGACGGTTGAAAAAAAAAGCAACAACATTCCCTCGATCCTTCAAGCCCCGAGGACTCAATTTAATATGATGAATTCGAAATAGAATTATAATGTTAGTCACACTACTCTCTAAGCATATAAACACTTTATTTAATTCATTCTAAAAAATGTCTATACTATCTTTTGCCTCGAATTATGAAAAATCTAGTTTAACAGAATATGTTTATTTCACGTATGAAATGTTTGAAACCAATACAATAGTCCTGCAATAACAAATCAAAACGGGGGGGGTAACAAACTTTAAGACACATGAGCTATACGCTAGATTTCGTCGTACGTTTTATTGGGGTTGGCCAGATCGAGTGCGCGGTAAAATCGCGATCCAAATGAACGACGTACTAACAATGCGCTTCACGGGATACAAATTATTTGTAGCGATCTGACATGACTAATATAATAACATCCGTATCCCAACTATTTCGCTCCCACCAAATTTTAAAATAGCCCTTTCGAGATCAACCCATGGATCTACTATTATAGTGGAGAGAGAAGAGAGAGCACAGGCTGAAACCCGTAAGTTTAGAATAGACTAGTAAAATTTGGTGGTCTCTCTCTCTATCTATATAAAACATTAAATTCAACTACGACTCATGAGTTATATTTACTATGCGAGCGTAGGAACCAAATAAGCTAAAATATTGGATTTAAATTATATTATGTTCGAAATTGATAAGTTCAATTGTAATAGCTTCGGTTTTTATAATTATTGGAGGTGGGAACGGGGTATTTATGCCTAAATTATCAACGAGTGAATCTATCTGCCCAAAAGTATTACAGAAAGATTTACCAGCGTACTTTAGAACTCTATCAGGCGTTATCGAGATTTTCTAAAGCCCCCTCAGGAAACAATACGTGCTATCAGGTTTTTATACCTATTCCGAATCACCTCACCTGAAATATAAAATCTCCCCTGAAAGATATAGAGAATCACTCAGCAAGATTTTATCCGATAAGAACATCACACATCTCACCTCATCACTCATCGTTAGTTAGGTTGCAGCATATCTTTTGTTAAAGATTTAGTTAGTAAGCAATATAGGTTTAGGTTTCTAGAGGCCTACTAAGACCTGATTACGTGTTATTAACTGTAAATAATGTAAGAGTGGTAGAGTAATGCATGCGCTTTGGTTTCATTTATAACAACAAATACGTACCCGACTGCTGATAATATAATTTCAACACACGTTTGGCGTCGCGCCGTCACATCATTGACCTTCGCACGCTGGCATTGAGCCTATATCAATGACAAAAACACATTAATTCGTAGGTTTAAAAGCTTATAATTTATACCCATAACTACGTTGGTAATTGAAAATCTAATTGTCCCAAATTGCTCCGGGACCAACTTTAATTTACAGACACATTTTGTTGAAAACCGGAATTCTATTTATTTTACTTGGGAGATATACCCAACGTAGTTTCCTCCAACCTACGCGCGTTAAAAATAATTTGCCGTTCAGTTTAAAAACTTAACTTTGACAATCCCTCTGAGGACGTCGACGCAGCCGAGAGTCGAAGATCTATTTCAATTTTAAAAGATCAAAAAGTAAATTTTTGCCAACAGAAAGGACTTCTATGGTATAAAAACGCATCCTTTTCAGCCCTCAAATCTACTTTTAAAAACTTTAATCATTTACCCCGAATTATTATTCTTATATCGCAAAACTCCCCCTTACCTCACCACACCAAACTTCTCAACCCCCCTTCAATCGTTCTTCTGCATTTTCTGTACGATAAACTCGTCAGCTCTATCACAAACCCAAAAACCTTACCCCTGCTGCTCTAGTTGAGAAGTTTCTTCACACGTGTGCGCGTGTTCACATCAATTACCTTTCCAACGCTCATTGAACTAGTAGACCAGGTAACAATGACTCCATAGTTTAAAAAACTTGATCAGGAGTGAAGAGAGACGTGCGCGCGAGAGAGAAAAAACTTTTTGATTTAGTATGAAAATCAGAGCTTCCAAATGTCGCGCTATGGGTATGCGCGCGCCGGCGAGATCGCGAGAGAGGTAACGTAAACATTTTTTGAATGACCGCAATTCTAGCTATTTTTACTTTTGAGATATACCCCACCCGTAGTTTCCTTGCGCGGTTAATCTTAAGGACCACGTTAACCATAAAGAAATTTTGGATAATAAGAATCTTTGGTCCTAAGACCCCAGATTTTTATGTTCCATTAAACATATAAATAAAGAGTTTCGTATAAAGCTAGCCGCCCAGTAATGCTTTATTCACATAGCCATTACTATATCCCCTGGCGTCTCCGCTATACTCTACTGGTCCGCTTTCACCAACCTGTCTTTCGCCCACTCAAGCGCCTTGGTTCAACAACACGCAACCAACTCCATACTCTGAAGTAAGCATAGCCGCGCTCAGCCTCATTACCGCCGATATCTGTATTATGTTATAAACATAATAGCCTTCCCCAGACCTACTGCAAGCAGAGCTTTGTTAGACAATTGATACGATCAACCTGTCCATATCTTCTCGTAACTACGATAGCAGAATCTATGGCCGGCGCGTCAAACCCTCCAAAACAAATTAATTCACGTAATGTCGTAGTTGACGGAATTTCGATTGGATTGGTAATAATTTTCAGTCAAGCCCGAGAGAGCGGGCTCTAGATCGCGGTCGTCGTTCCTGAATATCATTTTGAAAAATTCGTTCTCTATACACTACTTTTTATTAACTTCATACTTTGCTTACATAACAGTCAATGGCACCACCGCTAACGAACTGTGGGTGTTGCATAAACATAATTTTTTCGCGCCAGTACAAGATTTTCGCATCGCGCTACGAACACATTACAGACGCTTCTATAAATCGGTTAACGTGATACTCGTAAAATAGTTTTGTTCCACATCCAAGACGCCGACATCTATCTAAACCACCTCTGGTAGTTATTAACCAAAAAATTAAGTTTATAATTTTGTTGGAAATGATTTTTTATATAAATTCCTCACGTTTCCCGCACGAACATGCCGATTATGTACTTTTCCCCGAACTATAAATCAATTAGGTCACACGTATATTATTGGGTCTCGGCTGGCGATCACCTGTCATTCCGCCGAATCTCTAATATAAATAATAGCCAGTCCCCAAAAAGGACTGATACAAATGAAAATTGATAATACGCAAATGAGTTGCTTGACTGAACATAATATCTGATTGGATAGCATTCTCTAGCCTCATCATTTGGTTGCAGGTTATTGTAATGTGTGAGCTGTACGACATGTTTTATAAAAAACACCTTTCAGATCGGAACTTAATCGCACTGTAATCCACCAATCAGAAACACAATTTAGCGTAACATTACAAACTTACTCTTAACTTTATAAAGACCAGAATTTACTCCGAAAAACATCGCTTAACCTATAACAAAAGTATTACTAACTTGGAATATTATGATATAACTACACTGTTTCCAGTGTTTAAATAACTTTTCGAAACTGCGTAACTAATTTTACTATTTGTTTCGTTATTTTGTTGTTTGCAATCCAGCAACTTTTCCACATATTGTATGTGTAATACCGGTTTCTATCTTCATCATTCATATCAACAAGCCACTCTAATTTTAAGAAACCGGTATTAAACAACGACACGTTATTAATACTATTTAATAAATAGCAACACCGTTGTGCCATTCTTACGAAATATTGACTACAACCCTCCTACACATTGACAGGGACAATAAGACAAAAACATCATAATTAATACTGCAGTACTGCATCAAAGATAATTAAATATCATAAAGTACAGAAAAAAGAATCATCTTTCAGACCGTGAGACTATCTGAAAGAGATTTGTGAAAAACAGACCAAAGATCTCCTAATTTTCGAAAGCCGAATACTTAATAACCTATTGAAATACTATTTCCCACTCATCTCTCTCAAACCTATAGATTCCTAATTCAAACGACCACTTTAAAAATGTCCATAGAGAAACAAATCTCCACTACAACCACACACACAAATTTCTCTCAAAAAAACGTCGGCACGCCCCTATCTAGTAAAAACCTGATAATACCGAGTCTAACGACGTACACGATCAACATTATTATAATCTTCCCTTCTAACAATATTTATATCATGATCTACAGTCTAAACCGAAGTGTATCAGTTTATTTTGAAATAAAATAACTGCGTCTAAATTAATTCGTTAAATATATAAATCAAAAATATTAGATTAAACAAAAACCTCAAAGAATCAATTAAATATGAAATGAGGATTAAATACCTTGCACAAACTTCATATCCTCTCTTTACGTTTTGGGAAGCCACTTTTCGTACACAACTTCTATATCGAAATTATCAACCCAAATATTAAACTAAACGAATCGAAATATTTTCAACCACATAAATATTAAAACATATAAATAACTAAAAATCATAACGGACATTTTTTCAAATATCATCAATCAGATTAGATTTTGCTAATACAAAGACTAAAATACACTACCGAATCAATAAAAAAACATCCTAAAGCACATATATAAACATACTCATTATATAATTCCGATTTGCGCGAATTATTGCCTGATCTCTCATATGTGTTTAATTAACTAATTCCATAGTACACAAAAACTTCACTCTAAATTAACTTTCGCGAAACTCGATAATATAAATAAATAGTAGTTTCATATATCAGTCTTTACATGCTTATTTATGATTTCATTTTTTTAATCGTTGTTCCAACCCAATCTGCATTGAAATCGATATTTGAAAAATGTCTGGAATTTTATTTTCTATTTTAATATATAATATCGTGTTTGACTAAATATTTCATTGCATTTTAAAATTAATATTTGTTGATTAATTCTCATTTATAAATTGTACAGAAAATCTTCCAAACCCAAAATGAATTTAAGTTTAGCAGCTATTATTGACATTCATATTACAATTGATTCTTTGATTTTCCTTTAATCTAACTATTTCTTGATTTTTCATAATTAAATACATTAACACATTATTTCATCACAAATCAAACTGGCAACCTTCGCTTGAGACTTTAGATCCATCATATAAACTTGTATGAAATAATAATAACTTATCGCTGAATCGATCATTACACTCGTATTATCAACTTTTAAAAGATCACCCCCTCCAACTTTTGAGAAAAATTAAAAATGTTAATTTTCCTCTCTTGACCATTTTCAAAGTGACATTTTATAAACTATGACAGAAGCGGTATATTTTCAAATCTTCAGTAAATATTCGCGTAGGTGTCTGGGAAAAAGAGTTCGATTACTCACATCTCATCTCATCTACTCTCCTCTCTTCTACCTTAGTATTTAATATCT
Organism: Bolinopsis microptera; assembly: GCF_026151205.1. Lineage (NCBI taxonomy): Eukaryota > Metazoa > Ctenophora > Tentaculata > Lobata > Bolinopsidae > Bolinopsis > Bolinopsis microptera. The sequence goes on along the minus strand of NC_087082.1, from coordinate 3,312,063 downwards.
TAACTATAATCATATCAATGATGATTTTATTTTTGATCCCCCTCTCTATTGAAAAGTATGTCACAATTCGTAAATCTAAACAACGTTTCTATTTTATCCAAATAATAAATAACCGTGTCGTTCTAATACCCGCGTCGAAATTTCTAGTGCCCCTTCGCTGCATATAAATGATGTAATAAACTGCATCCTATCCGCATACCAATACCTTGACCAAATTTTACTTCTCCAACACGAAAAATGATGACGCGACGCGGAAGAGAAGTATGAAGAATCTCACATAACACCCACGATCTCAACTTATTAACACTGAACAGGTGTATTCATATCATCAATAGTCAAAGTTAGATTTATACTATATATGATATCAGTTATACGACTTTTCCGATAAATCTTACGTTTTCATAACGTAAAGACGAATGTACTAATTTTTAACTAATGTTATCAAACGCTCTACAGTGCATAAAGTTTCCCCGCGAATCTAAGAGAATTATAACACATGAATCTCACAGTCACACATTACAATAACCTGCAACCATGATGATGCTTTACAATAATCATATCCGAAATCACCAATATAATACTTACTGCTCAACAACATCTTTTGTTTTTGCCCCATTTTCTTTGAATCACGTCTTACCGGCGACCTCACTATAATCATAATAATAGAATTCGCAAACACTCCGGCCCAAATATTATTCACTCCTACCCTAATCGTCATTCACTTATGAGACTCCAAAATCAAATACAGCCCGCACTGCTGCCTCGCATCACTACTACAAATTTTCTTTAAGCAAAAATCCAATATACTACAAATTTCTACAACCCATAATTATCGTATTTAGTAACTACAAAAACCTGCCGAGTTACTCCTACCTCCCTAATGAACAATGCATTTTACGAGTTCACCAAACACCATTTAAAGAAGTCCCTCAACGTGTGTCTACGCAATCCGATACACACTTGCTAATAGCCATAAATTATGTTATCGCAAACCAACACAACCCCTCTTAGAAAGGCATGCACCACTGCCACCCAGCTGCAAAGAGAACATTTACTATCAAAATCATTAACAATTTTCAAAATATTCCATTCCAAACCAAATATAAAAAATAGTACGACGAAAATACAAATCAATAATTTCGTCAAATTAGAAACGAATTACTAGACGTTAATTGCTCTTCCTAGCTTCCGACCCAGCGCAAACATACATTCCTTGCTAAATCTTCTTTACAGAGCAACATTAAGATCACATCTCAATCAAAGCTCTATACCATAGCCCTCTTCCTGCAACTACCCTCCCCCACTATATATTTATAAACATAAAAAATTCGCGGAATGACATGCTGAGCGGCCCTTGCTCTATCCAGAGCTAAGCCCTTTCGCTGCAGTGATGTGAAACAAGCGAGCTGCATCCGAAAGCACATGGAAATGTGAAAGCGCACCCAGTAAGCATATACGCGCCTCGACCGCCGACGCAATACACGTACATGCTATGTAACAATCAACACTTACTGCCAGACTCAGCCTGTCATGCGCAAAATCTGTATTTATATGCTTTATAACACATATTACCCTGGTCCTCAGTAATCAACACTTCTATACTCTCAAATCCTATATCTTTCATGGTCAAACGTCGCTTAACGGCACAAACCCTACACCTTAACTCCAAAATAAATAGATAAACACTTCCGTGTTCAAACAAAATGTCCGTCTCGACTAAATTTAAATTGCTCCCAGAGACACAATTTGGACATCTTAATTTTACAATTTTACCCAAAATTATTTTTGGGGCCTAATATAAAATTCACTAGCCTTTATCTTTCAATTAGTCCGTTGCATACGACGTCTCAATCAGACGTCGAAAGAATCTTTTGGACACACAACGCCAACGTATTTAAAAATCTATCACCTCTACAACCACACTTAAGGTTAGCGACTTTTGTGATAGAGCTATAGTGATTTTTTCACGACAAGAAGCAATTTGTGAAAGGGGAGTAAGATGAGTTGTTTTGAGTTTGTATAGGTGTTTTGAGAGATTAGTTTTAGTTTAGTATTTTTGTGGGTGAGATATAAGTTTGGTAATGTAAAAGAATTTGAACCTGATTTGTGGAAAATGTCCTATTCGTTAGTGTTTTTAAATTTGTTAGTTTTCTGTTGGTTAGGTTTGTGATTTGGTGAAGTTCGTTTTTTTTTGAATAAGTTGGGGTTAAAGAGTTTTCAATAATACAGAAGAGGTTGAAGAATATATGTAATGAATGTAAATTGAATGGGAATATTTAGCGCAGATATAATTGGTTAGGCGAAAAATATATTGGTATAAGGTTTTGGATTGTTTAATTTTATGGTGGTAGTTTGTATCTTGTATAAGATGGTTTATGGAGTTGTTGAGGAAGTAGTATAAGATTTACCGAATTTGTTAATGTTGAGCGCGATTAAATTTAGAGTTTGATAAATCTATATTCAAACAATAAGGTAGGGTAGGGTTTATAGGTATTTTGAAGGTTTTGGTTACAAAAAGCAAAAAAAGAAGGTATATAGGGTATTATAAGAGAGTAGTAAAGTATAGTGTATTAAATTCTAAAGAGAGGAATAATTAAATTAATTCTCTTCAATGAATGTTATTTATTATTTTAAGATTAAAGTATTTTGTTGTAGTTAGAGGTAAATTTATAGTGATTATGGGGAAAGTTATATTATTTAAATTGATTGGGGATAATAGAAGATTTTTATGAGTGGTTTGGTTGATAAAATGGTTTGATGAAGATATTATAGTTTTGGTGTAGATTTTTAGTAATTTTTTAAGATTATGAATTATAAAATAAGACAGGTGTGTTTAATTATTTTAGAAATTTTATTGTCTGATTTTTATTTATATTTAGATAGAATGTATGAGAAATTTTGATGGAATTGATGTTTTGTTTTTATGTGTGGGCTAGAGGGGTATGTGTGGTGGTGTTAATCAATTCGAGAGCAATAGTTTAGTCCTCCTACTCATTTTTGTTTTATTTTTGGGGTAGTGTATAAAGTTTAGTAGGGATAAAAAAGGAATGGGTAGGTAAGTATATTGAATGTGAGAAGGGGAGGTTTTGTGAGTGTGTTATTGGATGTTAGTGTGTGATGATTTTGGTTAGTTTGGTTGAATAAGTTAGTGGTGTAAGGATGGTGAAGTGAGGAAAGAATATAGAAGCATGTATTTGGGTTTATATATGTTGATAAGTGTAATTTGGAGGAATGATAGTTGTTATATTTTAGGGGGGGGTTTATTAAGGGGATTGGGAAGATTTTTTGGAAGATTAGTTTGTTATGTGGAGGTTTTATGTTTTTATATTGTTATATTTTTTGATGGGGGGGTATTGTTGAGGTTTGTTGGATTGAGGATTTTTGTAGTAAGTTAGTGGTTGGATGGATTAGGAAGATATGTTGTGAGATAGTGTGGATTTGGTAGGGATTAAGAGTGTGCTGTATATAGGTTTTGAGATAATTTGAGTGGTGAAAAAAAGAAAATATATTTATATTGATTTAAGTAAAAATAAGGGTGAGAGGTTTATGATTAAAGGGCTAGGATGAGATTTATAATTGTTTTTTTATGTTTTAGTTGTTTAGTTGAGGTTGGGAAGGGAGTGTTGAGTATGATGATTATTAGAGGAGGATATGAGTTTGAGGAATGTAAGGGTTTATTAAGAAATTAGTATTTGGAGTTTGTGTTAATTTATGTTAGGAAATTGTTTTATTGGTATTGAGATTGGATGGAAGATATGTTTGAGTTAAGTTTTCATTGTTTTTATATTTTATTAGATGATAAAGATTATGATTATGATAGAAATTAAAAGAGAAAAATTGAGTGTAAAAGATGTATAGAGTTGGGTGATAAAAGAAGTTGTATAGGGAAATAATTTTAGATGTTGGAGGTGATTTATATTTTGGAGAGTAGGAGTATGTATGTAATTGTTTTTTAGGAGAGAGATAAGGATAGTTTTGAGTTTATTTTTTGGGGAGTTTTATATATTATGGTGATTTATATTGTACAAAATTTATATATAGGAAGGAATGTTTGATGTTTAAGAACGGGAAAGAATTTGGATAAATTTTTTAAATAAAGTGTAGTTAATTATTAAAAAATTATAGATTTATTTATAGAGGTGGTTAGTGGAATTAGGTGTAAGGTATTAGAGAGTTTGAAAATATTTTATTATAGAAGATTAATGATTTTAATATGTGATGTGGTATTATTTGATTGAATTGAGTTTTTGGTAATTTTTTTTTGAGTAAATAAATATATTAATTTTTGGTGAGGTTGTTTTTATGAGAAGGATGTAGTTAGTGTAGATGGTTGTTTTGGTTGGGTTATGTGGTGTTAGGTTTGTTGTGGGTTTTTTTTATCTATATTTTGTTGTGTGTAGTTGTTTGTGTTTGGAAAAGGTATATAATTGGGTTTAATTTGAATTTTGAGGTTTGTAGGATTTCTCTATCTACTATCTATCTTTGGTATGTGTGTTATTATGAGTTTAAAAGGTTTATTTATTTGAGAGGTTGGAAAGGATGAATGAATATTATTTTAGGATAATTGTTTTTTTTCAATTGTTAATATTAGTGTGAAATAAATATATATAATGAATATCATAATTATAATATTTTGATGTGAAAAGTATTGTGAAATTTTTACTACTCAACTATTTCTGTATTTATATTTAAAATTAAAGATTAATTCAAACTACGCAACATTCAAACATTCCAATGCAAAAGTGCTACTACTAATTTACAATTTACACTATCATGGAAATTTTTAAAGAGTTGACTTTGTTATGAGCTAAAACATTGATTAGAATTTCATGATTATTAGTAATTAATAGCTAAGAAACAATTTTCCTACAAAAAGAGGAGGATAGACTTGATGATAATAATTAGAAACCATACAGTATGAACAAAAAGACGTAAAAACAGTGGCGGTGGCGCAATGTACAATTGAGTAGTGTTTGTATATTGTATGAAATATATAATAATAAAAAAAAACAACACCACTAATAAGGTACTAGCAAAATACGTTCTACGTCTGCTATAATAACAATTTTTGTTTTTTATGTATGATCATATTTTATCATCTAATTTATATTTGGTAGGAGGAGGGGGGGGGGGGAGTACGCCATTTATAGCACAAATAAGTTGGAGAGGAGGGGTGAGAAATATAATGTTTAAAGAACACAAAGTAAGTAGTGTATCTTATAATATTATTGTTAGTGTAAGAATTTTTTTTTACTTCTTACTATAAATTTAATTTGCTAGTGGTAGAAAATTTTATCGTGTGGATCGGTATTTAGTTTATGTATATTAAATATTGTAGATTATAATTTTAGTAATTGGACCAACGATGTTATAAAAACGATCGCCAAAAATAAAAGGTGGGGGGAAAAAAAGTATATGGTAAAGGAATTGGAAATATGAGAATTTTAAGGGGGGTATTGGTAATGGTGTTTTTTTGGTTATCAGTAGTAGAAATTATAGAGGGGGTTATATATCTATATTTTTTGTGTTGGTCAGAATATAAAATATAAGAATAAGAGTAGTGATTGGTAAGTAAGGCGCGCTCAAATAGGGAAAAGTGTGCCAAAAGGGGGTGCTTTTTTTCACAGCAACTTAAGAAAACATAATGGAAAATTGAAAAGTTTTATGTGAAAATTTTTGTGTGTATATGAATAGATTTGTGTACAAGTGTTATTTTTTTATATTTTGTTAAATAAGGTTGAAGTATAAAGCGGTTTGGTTGTTTTTTGGTAATTTGAGGTGAGGGGGGTAATTATTACATATTAGTATGGATAATGTGGTGATTGTAAAGGGGAGTGTGAAGTTGGGTATAAAATTGGGAGCAATTAGTTGTAGTGTTTTTTAAAGTACGTTATGTTGTTGATGAGGGGGAATTTTGTGGTATAGATAATAAATGGGGTGAATATAAATGGTTGTTAGAGGATGGTTTGGTTGGTATGATTTGGGTTTGGGATGATTAGTGTGATTATTGGGGGTTTAGATTTTAAGATTAGTGGTTTTTTGGATTGAGATGTTTAAGTGAGAAGTGATTGATCGGTGTGGTTAAGTAGAATTTAGCATTAACAGAGAATTGGTTGAATAGGGGAAAAGGTATTGTTATGGTTGAGTATTCTTGGTTTTAGGGTTAAGTATATTTAGGGTGGGATTATTAGATGTTTTGTTGTATTTATAAGTGTTTGGGCTGGTTGGGGGGGAGCAAGAAGGTGGGGTAGTTGGATTGTAGATATTTGGGGGTTATAGATCTTTTTATGATATTGTGGTGTTGGGTATGTTGTATTTGGGAGATCTGGGAATTTATTGGTGGTTTAAATTTTGATGTTAAACTTTGGGGAGGTGTAAAATTTGGGTGGGGTGTAGATTAAAAATCCCTCGAAGATAGCATATTTCGTTCTGCGAAAAAAGTTTTGTGTTTCGTTGCTCGTGCTATCACCATGAGTACCGTCAATCTGATTATTCCCGCAACTTTAATCACACTTTTATCCATTTCCCTTTTGAATCAGGGGGATTTGTCCCCCAAAGAAGCTGCAAGAAAGGGACAGGAAAGTGGGAGCTAATTTTAAAAGGCTGGAAAAACCCAAAAAGCCAGAGCATGGGTTCGGGGCCCGGTAATTGGTAATTTAAACTTAACCCCGGAATAGTTATTACACTGAAATTTGTTATTGTTTTTGGTCAAATTAAAAGTATTGGCCGGTTTTTTTTTCGTTTTTCTCTTTGAAAAAGTAGAATTGTTTTCTTTTAAATGAAGCGTAGCCCCCCCAAGTGGGTTCGCAAAACGAATAATAAACACCGGCATTATATTTTTAAAAATAAAATACCCAGGTCAATATCTTTAAGACAGTCAGTTAGATAAACCATTTCTGTCGTCCCCGATATAAAAGGTGCATTTTTTTAGGCTATATAGTCACTTGAGGATTTCGGGGGTTGTTATTTCGGAAACATCAGGGTTTTTTCTGAAAGGTCTCTATTTTTATTTGCCCACGTAGTGCCCTTTTAACCTAATGTATCATTGAATTTGTCATTAAATTCTCTGCTCCACAAAACCAGCCTTTGACACATCTCATGAGTTATATGATAAGATATAACACATCATCTGAGCATTTTATTAATCCGACGATCTAACTGAGCACGTGACCGCAGGTTTTGTACCGAAGATCCACATGGCTGATATCAACATCAAGAACCCAGCTCTCAAGTTTTAAACAGAATCAGAGGGTCAAAGCGAAGGTGCTGACTGTAGACCCTTCTAAACGCAGACTGACTCTAACATTGAAACGGAGTGTCGTCAAAAACAGGTTTCTTTATTGATCATCATGTTGATTTCTAATCCGTGATCGGTACAAGACGTTTATCAACCAGAGTGAGATTTAATTTGTCTGAATAACGAAATTTTCAACTTTAACATTTTTCGTTTTCTAAAAGTTATTCGTTGTCTCAAAACTACGACCAGAAGTAATAAAACCTGTGGTTCCTAGTACGGCAGATGTGACAGGATACGAGACACTTGAAAAGAACCAACAAGTAACTGGTTGGATAGCTGCCATCAAACAGTTTGGTATCATCATGAACTTCACCTCTAAAATCAGGGTATGCAGAGGAGCGATTTTATTTTACTCAATTATGATCTTAGTAACAGTTTACGACTTTTTTAAACATCTTCTATTGTGTGTTCTGGAGATGCAATTTTTTGTTCTCCAGTGTTATTTGGATTAAAGTTGTTAAATTGTTAATCCTTACCATTTCAGGGTTTAGTACACTCAAGTGAAATATCCAACGTGCCAATGACCGAGGCAGATATATGCAAACTGTACAGACTCGGGCAGGTCAGTCTATAAAATACGGTTCTCTGTAATTTCGCGCCTTTGTACAAAGAAAACGTGGTGAGAGCACGTTTCCTTGATTTGTGTATGCGATTTGTATGCGATTTCACCCCTGTATGCGATTTGTGTTCCGGGGTATTTGGAACAGGTTTAGGGTTTTAAATAGTTAGTACCTGTCCCAAACCATCATAAAAATCAAGTTTCGACCTCCCAACCCACTCAGGCCACTCCCAGGGGCCACGCCCATCCCAAAATAGCTGAAATCCTGGTAAAATCAAGATTGAAAATCTTTACCCCCCGTATGCGATTTATGTTCCGGGGTAGGTGGCCCATGTTTTAGTATAAAAATGGGTACTGCCTATCCCAAACATCATAAAAACCAAGTTTTGACCTCTCAAACCACTTAGGCCACTCCCAGGGACCACGCCCATCCCAAAATAGCTGAAATCCAGGTCAAATCCCATACAAATCCAGACTGAGAATCTTTACCCCCGTATGCGATTTATGTTCCGGGGTAGGTGGCCCATGTTTTAGTATAAAAATGGGTACTGCCTATCCCAAACCATCATAAAAACCAAGTTTCGACCTCGCAAACCACTCAGGCCACTCCCAGGGGCCACGCCCATCCCAAAATAGCTGAAATCCAGGTCAAATCCCATACAAATCCAGACTGAGAATCTTTACCCCCGTATGCGATTTATGTTCCGGGGTAGGTGGCCCATGTTTTAGTATAAAAATGGGTACTGCCTATCCCAAACCATCATAAAAATCAAGTTTCGACCTCCCAACCCACTCAGGCCACTCCCAGGGGCCACACCCATCCCAAAATAGCTGAAATCCTGGTAAAATCAAGATTGAAAATCTTTACCCCCGTATGCGATTTATGTTCCGGGGTAGGTGGCCCATGTTTTAGTATAAAAATGGGTACTGCCTATCCCAAACCATCATAAAAATCAAGTTTCGACCTCCCAACCCACTCAGGCCACTCCCAGGGGCCACGCCCATCCCAAAATAGCTGAAATCCTGGTAAAATCAAGATTGAAAATCTTTACCCCCGTATGCGATTTATGTTCCGGGGTAGGTGGCCCATGTTTTAGTATAAAAATGGGTACTGCCTATCCCAAACCATCATAAAAATCAAGTTTCGACCTCCCAACCCACTCAGGCCACTCCCAGGGGCCACGCCCATCCCAAAATAGCTGAAATCCTGGTAAAATCAAGATTGAAAATCTTTACCCCCCGTATGCGATTTATGTTCCGGGGTAGGTGGCCCATGTTTTAGTATAAAAATGGGTACTGCCTATCCCAAACATCATAAAAACCAAGTTTTGACCTCTCAAACCACTTAGGCCACTCCCAGGGACCACGCCCATCCCAAAATAGCTGAAATCCAGGTCAAATCCCATACAAATCCAGACTGAGAATCTTTACCCCCGTATGCGATTTATGTTCCGGGGTAGGTGGCCCATGTTTTAGTATAAAAATGGGTACTGCCTATCCCAAACCATCATAAAAACCAAGTTTCGACCTCGCAAACCACTCAGGCCACTCCCAGGGCCACGCCCATCCCAAAATAGCTGAAATCCAGGTCAAATCCCATACAAATCCAGACTGAGAATCTTTACCCCCGTATGCGATTTATGTTCCGGGGTAGGTGGCCCATGTTTTAGTATAAAAATGGGTACTGCCTATCCCAAACCATCATAAAAATCAAGTTTCGACCTCCCAACCCACTCAGGCCACTCCCAGGGGCCACACCCATCCCAAAATAGCTGAAATCCTGGTAAAATCAAGATTGAAAATCTTTACCCCCGTATGCGATTTATGTTCCGGGGTAGGTGGCCCATGTTTTAGTATAAAAATGGGTACTGCCTATCCCAAACCATCATAAAAATCAAGTTTCGACCTCCCAACCCACTCAGGCCACTCCCAGGGGCCACGCCCATCCCAAAATAGCTGAAATCCTGGTAAAATCAAGATTGAAAATCTTTACCCCCGTATGCGATTTATGTTCCGGGGTAGGTGGCCCATGTTTTAGTATAAAAATGGGTACTGCCTATCCCAAACCATCATAAAAATCAAGTTTCGACCTCCCAACCCACTCAGGCCACTCCCAGGGCCACGCCCATCCCAAAATAGCTGAAATCCTGGTAAAATCAAGATTGAAAATCTTTACCCCCGTATGCGATTTATGTTCCGGGGTAGGTGGCCCATGTTTTAGTATAAAAATGGGTACTGCCTATCCCAAACATCATAAAAACCAAGTTTTGACCTCTCAAACCACTTAGGCCACTCCCAGGGACCACGCCCATCCCAAAATAGCTGAAATCCAGGTCAAATCCCATACAAATCCAGACTGAGAATCTTTACCCCCGTATGCGATTTATGTTCCGGGGTAGGTGGCCCATGTTTTAGTATAAAAATGGGTACTGCCTATCCCAAACCATCATAAAAACCAAGTTTCGACCTCGCAAACCACTCAGGCCACTCCCAGGGGCCACGCCCATCCCAAAATAGCTGAAATCCAGGTCAAATCCCATACAAATCCAGACTGAGAATCTTTACCCCCGTATGCGATTTATGTTCCGGGGTAGGTGGCCCATGTTTTAGTATAAAAATGGGTACTGCCTATCCCAAACCATCATAAAAATCAAGTTTCGACCTCCCAACCCACTCAGGCCACTCCCAGGGGCCACGCCCATCCCAAAATAGCTGAAATCCTGGTAAAATCAAGATTGAAAATCTTTACCCCCGTATGCGATTTATGTTCCGGGGTAGGTGGCCCATGTTTTAGTATAAAAATGGGTACTGCCTATCCCAAACCATCATAAAAATCAAGTTTCGACCTCCCAACCCACTCAGGCCACTCCCAGGGGCCACGCCCATCCCAAAATAGCTGAAATCCTGGTAAAATCAAGATTGAAAATCTTTACCCCCGTATGCGATTTATGTTCCGGGGTAGGTGGCCCATGTTTTAGTATAAAAATGGGTACCTGCCTATCCCAAACCATCATAAAAATCAAGTTTCGACCTCCCAACCCACTCAGGCCACTCCCAGGGGCCACGCCCATCCCAAAATAGCTGAAATTCTGGTAAAATCAAGATTGAAAATCTTTACCCCCGTATGCGATTTATGTTCCGGGGTAGGTGGCCCATGTTTTAGTATAAAAATGGGTACTGCCTATCCCAAACCATCATAAAAATCAAGTTTCGACCTCCAACCCACTCAGGCCACTCCCAGGGGCCACGCCCATCCCAAAATAGCTGAAATCCTGGTAAAATCAAGATTGAAAATCTTTACCCCCGTATGCGATTTATGTTCCGGGGTAGGTGGCCCATGTTTTAGTATAAAAATGGGTACTGCCTATCCCAAACCATCATAAAAATCAAGTTTCGACCTCCCAACCCACTCAGGCCACTCCCAGGGGCCACGCCCATCCCAAAATAGCTGAAATCCTGGTAAAATCAAGATTGAAAATCTTTACCCCCGTATGCGATTTATGTTCCGGGGTAGGTGGCCCATGTTCTAGTATAAAAATGGGTACTGCCTATCCCAAACCATCATAAAAATCAAGTTTCGACCTCCCAACCCACTCAGGCCACTCCCAGGGGCCACGCCCATCCCAAAATAGCTGAAATCCTGGTAAAATCAAGATTGAAAATCTTTACCCCCGTATGCGATTTATGTTCCGGGGTAGGTGGCCCATGTTTTAGTATAAAAATGGGTACTGCCTATCCCAAACATCATAAAAACCAAGTTTTGAACTCTCAAACCACTTAGGCCACTCCCAGGGACCACGCCCATCCCAAAATAGCTGAAATCCAGGTCAAATCCCATACAAATCCAGACTGAGAATCTTTACCCCCGTATGCGATTTATGTTCCGGGGTAGGTGGCCCATGTTTTATTATAAAAATGGGTACTGCCTATCCCAAACCATCATAAAAACCAAGTTTCGACCTCGCAAACCACTCAGGCCACTCCCAGGGGCCACGCCCATCCCAAAATAGCTGAAATCCTGGTAAAATCAAGATTGAAAATCTTTACCCCCGTATGCGATTTATGTTCCGGGGTAGGTGGCCCATGTTTTAGTATAAAAATGGGTACTGACTATCCCAAACCATCATAAAAACCAAGTTTCGACCTCTCAATCCACTCAGGCCACTCCCAGGGGCCACTCCCAGGGGCCACGCCCATCCCAAAATAGCTCAAATCCAGGTCAAATCCCATACAAATCCAGACTGAGAATCTTTACCCCCGTATGCGATTTATGTTCCAGGGTAGGTGGCCCATGTTTTAGTATAAAAATGGGTACTGCCTATCCCAAACCATCATAAAAATCAAGTTTCGACCTCCCAACCCACTCAGGCCACTCCCAGGGGCCACGCCTAACCCAGAAAAGCTACAGGGGTTGGGGCAAAACTAACGTTACATATGTTGGGTCTTACACCACCACCGTGTTTCATATTATGGACCTGTAACTTTGCAGATGGCATGCTGTAAATACTCATTCGAGGATTCCGTCGCCAATGTTTGAAAATTTGAATATTTAGACTACGGCCTACGTCCATATAATATTAAATCACCTATATTGTTCTTTCCAGACATACTAGACGCCCATTTATTTCAGATTACTGTAGATATTTAATTGTTGCATCTGATCTGAAAAATTGAGGTCAATCGGAGTTGAAATGACGCATTGAATGTATCTCGTTAACAAAATTGATTGGGTGATTATGTGATAGGACACCTTGATTGGGTTCCCTTGCAATTTAACGGGGCAATCTAATCACCTGAACAGGTAATCCAATCACCTGATCACACGTAATGAATAAACTCGTTATGCCTCGTATCTCGGACATCTGAGAAGCTACAACTCTCATTTTTTCAGATCGAACGTAATTTGAATGGCCAAATACAATCCTATAAAATTTGGCTCGATCTGATTATCAAAACTATTTAAAAAATGCGATAATGAACCTTCATTCGAAAAAAATGAACATGAATATTCTTTGATTTAACATATTCCTCGAATGAGTGGTGATAGTAAGTCATACCAAAAAGAATACCCCGGAACTTAAATCCCCTACAGGTGCAAAGATTCTCATTCTTGATTTGACCTGAATTTCAGCTATTTTGGGATAGGCGTAGCCTCTGGGAGTGGCCTGAGTGAGTTGAGAGGTCGGAAATTGGTTTTTATGATGGTTTGGGATAGGTAGTAGGTACCCATTTTTACACTAAAACATGGGCCACCTACCCCGGAAAATAAATCGCATACGGGGGTAAAGATTCTCAGTCTTGATTTGACCAGGATTTCAGCTATTTTGGGTTGGGCGTTGCCCCTGGGAGTGGCCTGAGTGGTTTGAGAGGTCGAAACTTGGTTTTTATGATGGTTTGGGATAGGCAGTACCCATTTTTATACTAGAACATGGGCCACCTACCCCGAAACATAAATCGCATACGGGGGTAAAGATTCTCAGTCTGGATTTTAGCTGGATTTCAGCAATTTTGGGATGGGCGTGGCCCCTGGGAGCGGCCTGAGTGGTTTGAGAGGTCGAAACTTGGTTTTTATGATGGTTTGGGATAGGTAGTACCCATTTTTATACTAAAACATGGGCCACCTACCCCGGAACATAAATCGCATACGGGGGTAAAGATTCTCAGTCTGGATTTTAGCTGGATTTCAGCAATTTTGGAATTTTGGGATGGGCGTGGCCCCTGGGAGCGGCCTGAGTGGGTTGAGAGGTCGAAACTTGGTTTTTATGATGGTTTGGGATAGGCAGTACCCATTTTTATACTGAAACATGGGCCACCTACCCCGGAACATAAATCGCATACGGTGGAAAAGATTCTCAGTCTGGATTTTAGCTGGATTTCAGCAATTTTGGGATGGGCGTGGCCCCTGGGAGCGGCCTGAGTGGGTTGAGAGGTCGAAACTTGGTTTTTAATATGGTTTGGGATAGGCAGTACCCATTTTTATACTAAAACATGGGCCACCTACCCCGGAACATAAATTGCATACGGGGGTAAAGATTCTCAGTCTGAATTTGTATGGGATTTGAGCTGGATTTGAGCTATTTTGGGATGGGCGTGGCTCCTGGGAGTGGCCTGAGTGGTTTGAGAGGTCGAAACTTGGTTTTTATGATGGTTTGGGATAGGTAGTACCCATTTTTATACTAAAACATGGGCCACCTACCCCGGAACATAAATCGCATACGGGGGTAAAGATTCTCAGTCTGGATTTTAGCTGGATTTCAGCAATTTTGGGATGGGCGTGGCCCCTGGGAGCGGCCTGAGTGGGTTGAGAGGTCGAAACTTGGTTTTTATGATGGTTTGGGATAGGCAGTACCCATTTTTATACTGAAACATGGGCCACCTACCCCGGAACATAAATCGCATACGGGGGTAAAGATTCTCAGTCTGAATTTGTATGGGATTTGACCATGATTTCAGCTATTTTGTGATGGGCTTGGCCCCTGGGAGTGGCGTGAGTGGTTTGAGAGGTCGAAACTTGGTTTTTATGATGGTTTGGGATAGGTAGTACCCATTTTTATACTAAAACATGGGCCACCAACCCCGGAACATAAATCGCATACGGGGGTAAAGATTCTCAGTCTGAATTTGTATGGGATTTGAGCTCGATTTCAGCTATTTTGGGATGGGCGTGGCTCCTGGGAGTGGCCTGAGGGGTTTGAGAGGTCGAAACTTGGTTTTTATGATGGTTTGGGATAGGTAGTACCCATTTTTATACTAGAACATGGGCCACCTACCCCGGAACATAAATCGCATACGGGGGTAAAGATTCTCAGTCTGGATTTTAGCTGGATTTCAGCAATTTTGGGATGGGCGTGGCCCCTGGGAGTGGCGTGAGTGGTTTGAGAGGTCGAAACTTGGTTTTTATGATGGTTTGGGATAGGTAGTACCCATTTTTATACTAAAACATGGGCCACCAACCCCGGAACATAAATCGCATACGGGGGTAAAGATTCTCAGTCTGAATTTGTATGGGATTTGAGCTCGATTTCAGCTATTTTGGGATGGGCGTGGCTCCTGGGAGTGGCCTGAGGGGTTTGAGAGGTCGAAACTTGGTTTTTATGATGGTTTGGGATAGGTAGTACCCATTTTTATACTAAAACATGGGCCACCTACCCCGGAACATAAATCGCATACGGGGGTAAAGATTCTCAGTCTGAATTTGTATGGGATTTGAGCTCAATTTCAGCTATTTTGGGATGGGCGTGGCTCCTGGGAGTGGCCTGAGGGGTTTGAGAGGTCGAAACTTGGTTTTTATGATGGTTTGGGATAGGTAGTACCCATTTTTATACTAAAACATGGGCCACCTACCCCTGAACATAAATCGCATACGGGGGTAAAGATTCTCAGTCTGGATTTTAGCTGGATTTCAGCAATTTTGGGATGGGCGTGGCCCCTGGGAGCGGCCTGAGTGGGTTGAGAGGTCGAACCTTGGTTTTTATGATGGTTTGGGATAGGCAGTACCCATTTTTATACTAGAACATGGGCCACCTACCCCGGAACATAAATCGCATACGGGGGTAAAGATTCTCAGTCTGGATTTTAGCTGGATTTCAGCAATTTTGGGATGAACGTGGCCTCTGGGAGCGGCCTGAGTGGTTTGAGAGGTCGAAACTTGGTTTTTATGATGGTTTGGGATAGGTAGTACCCATTTTTATACTAGAACATGGGCCACCTACCCCGGAACATAAATCGCATACGGGGGTAAAGATTCTCAGTCTGTATTTTAGCTGGATTTCAGCAATTTTGTGATGGGCGTGGCCCCTGGCCCTGGGAGCGGCCTGAGTGGTTTGAGAGGTCGAAACTTGGTT
This sequence comes from Bolinopsis microptera, assembly GCF_026151205.1. Taxonomy (NCBI): domain Eukaryota; kingdom Metazoa; phylum Ctenophora; class Tentaculata; order Lobata; family Bolinopsidae; genus Bolinopsis; species Bolinopsis microptera. The sequence continues at coordinate 3,296,363 of NC_087082.1, read as the reverse complement.
TTTATGATGGTTTGGGATAGGTAGTACCCATTTTTATACTAGAACATGGGCCACCTACCCCGGAACATAAATCGCATACGGGGGTCAAGATTCTCAGTCTTGATTTTAGCTGGATTTCAGCAATTTTGGGATGGGCGTGGCTCCTGGGTGTGGCCTGAGGGGTTTGAGAGGTCGAAACTTGGTTTTTATGATGGTTTGGGATAGGTAGTACCCATTTTTATACTAAAACATGGGCCACCTACCCCTGAACATAAATCGCATACGGGGGTAAAGATTCTCAGTCTGGATTTTAGCTGGATTTCAGCAATTTTGGGATGGGCGTGGCCCCTGGGAGCGGCCTGAGTGGGTTGAGAGGTCGAACCTTGGTTTTTATGATGGTTTGGGATAGGCAGTACCCATTTTATACTAGAACATGGGCCACCTTCCCCGGAACATAAATCGCATACGGGGGTAAAGATTCTCAGTCTGGATTTTAGCTGGATTTCAGCAATTTTGGGATGAACGTGGCCTCTGGGAGCGGCCTGAGTGGTTTGAGAGGTCGAAACTTGGTTTTTATGATGGTTTGGGATAGGTAGTACCCATTTTTATACTAGAACATGGGCCACCTACCCCGGAACATAAATCGCATACGGGGGTAAAGATTCTCAGTCTGTATTTTAGCTGGATTTCAGCAATTTTGTGATGGGCGTGGCCCCTGGGAGCGGCCTGAGTGGTTTGAGAGGTCGAAACTTGGTTTTTATGATGGTTTGGGATAGGTAGTACCCATTTTTATACTAGAACATGGGCCACCTACCCCGGAACATAAATCGCATACGGGGGTAAAGATTCTCAGTCTGGATTTTTGCTGGATTTCAGCAATTTTGGGATGGGCGTGGCCCCTGGGAGCGGCCTGAGTGGTTTGAGAGGTCGAAACTTGATTTTTATGATGGTTTGGGATAGGCAGTACCCATTTTTATACTAGAACATGGGCCACCTACCCTGGAACATAAATCGCATACGGGGGTCAAGATTCTCAGTCTGGATTTTAGCTGGATTTCAGCAATTTTGGGATGGGCGTGGCCCCTGGGAGCGGCCTGAGTGGGTTGAGAGGTCGAAACTTGGTTTTTATGATGGTTTGGGATAGGCAGTACCCATTTTTATACTAGAACATGGGCCACCTACCCCGGAACATAAATCGCATACGGGGGTAAAGATTCTCAGTCTGTATTTTAGCTGGATTTCAGCAATTTTGGGATTGGCGTGGCCCCTGGGAGCGGCCTGAGTGGTTTGAGAGGTCGAAACTTGGTTTTTATGATGGTTTGTGATAGGTAGAACCCATTTTTATACTAGAACATGGGCCACCTACCCCGGAACATAAATCGCATACGGGGGTAAAGATTCTCAGTCTGGATTTTAGCTGGATTTCATCAATTTTGGGATGGGCGTGGCCCCTGGGAGCGGCCTGAGTGGGTTGAGAGGTCGAAACCTGGTTTTTATGATGGTTTGGGATAGGCAGTACCCATTTTTATACTAGAACATGGGCCACCTACCCTGGAACATAAATCGCATACGGGGGTAAAGATTCTCAGTCTGGATTTTAGCTGGATTTCAGCAATTTTGGGATGGGCGTGGCCCCTGGGAGCGGCCTGAGTGGTTTGAGAGGTCGAAACTTGGTTTTTATGATGGTTTGGGATAGGTAGTACCCATTTTTAAACTAAAACATGTCCCACCTACCCCGGAACATAAATCGCATACGGGGGTAAAGATTCTCAGTCTGGATTTTAGCTGGATTTCAGCAATTTTAGAATTTTGGATTGGGCGTGGCTCCTGGGAGTGGCCTGAGTGGTTTGAGAGGTCGAAACTTGGTTTTTATGATGGTTTGGGATAGGTAGTACCCATTTTTATACTAGAACATGGGCCACCTACCCCGGAACATAAATCGCATACGGGGGTAAAGATTCTCAGTCTGGATTTTAGCTGGATTTCAGCAATTTTGGGATGGGCGTGGCCCCTGGGAGCGGCCTGAGTGGGTTGAGAGGTCGAAACTTGGTTTTTATGATGGTTTGGGATAGGTAGTACCCATTTTTATACTAGAACATGGGCCACCTACCCTGGAACATAAATCGCATACGGGGGTCAAGATTCTCAGTCTTGATTTTAGCTGGATTTCAGCAATTTTGGGATGGGCGTGGCCCCTGGGAGCGGCTTGAGTGGGTTGAGAGGTCGAAACTTGGTTTTTATGATGGTTTGGGATAGGCAGTACCCATTTTTATACTAGAACATGGGCCACCTACCCTGGAACATAAATCGCATACGGGGGTAAAGATTCTCAGTCTGGATTTTAGCTGGATTTCAGCAATTTTGGGATGGGCGTGGCCCCTGGGAGCGGCCTGAGTGGTTTGAGAGGTCGAAAATTGGTTTTTATGATGGTTTGGGATAGGTAGTACCCATTTTTAAACTAAAACATGTCCCACCTACCCCGGAACATAAATCGCATACGGGGGTAAAGATTCTCAGTCTGGATTTTAGCTGGATTTCAGCAATTTTAGAATTTTGGATTGGGCGTGGCTCCTGGGAGTGGCCTGAGTGGTTTGAGAGGTCGAAACTTGGTTTTTATGATGGTTTGGGATAGGTAGTACCCATTTTTATACTAGAACATGGGCCACCTACCCCGGAACATAAATCGCATACGGGGGTAAAGATTCTCAGTCTGGATTTTAGCTGGATTTCAGCAATTTTGGGATGGGCGTGGCCCCTGGGAGCGGCCTGAGTGGGTTGAGAGGTCGAAACTTGGTTTTTATGATGGTTTGGGATAGGTAGTACCCATTTTTATACTAGAACATGGGCCACCTACCCTGGAACATAAATCGCATACGGGGGTCAAGATTCTCAGTCTTGATTTTAGCTGGATTTCAGCAATTTTGGGATGGGCGTGGCCCCTGGGAGCGGCCTGAGTGGTTTGAGAGGTCGAAACTTGGTTTTTATTATGGTTTGGGATAGGTAGTACCCATTTTTAAACTAAAACATGTCCCACCTACCCCGGAACATAAAACGCATACGGGGGTAAAGATTCTCAGTCTGGATTTTAGCTGGATTTCAGCAATTTTAGAATTTTGGATTGGGCGTGGCTCCTGGGAGTGGCCTGAGTGGTTTGAGAGGTCGAAACTTGGTTTTTATGATGGTTTGGGATAGGTAGTACCCATTTTTATACTAGAACATGGGCCACCTACCCCGGAACATAAATCGCATACGGGGGTAAAGATTCTCAGTCTGGATTTTAGCTGGATTTCAGCAATTTTGGGATGGGCGTGGCCCCTGGGAGCGGCCTGAGTGGGTTGAGAGGTCGAAACTTGGTTTTTATGATGGTTTGGGATAGGTAGTACCCATTTTTATACTAGAACATGGGCCACCTACCCCGGAACATAAATTCGGGGGTAAAGATTCTCAGTCTGGATTTTAGCTGGATTTCAGCAGTTTTGGGATGGGCGTGGCCCCTGGGAGCGGCCTTAGTGGTTTGAGGGGTCGAAACTTGGTTTTTATGATGGTTTGGGATAGGTAGTACCCATTTTTATACTAGAACATGGGCCACCTACCCTCGAACATAAATCGCATACGGGGGTAAAGATTCTCAGTCTGGATTTTAGCTGGATTTCAGCAATTTTGGGATGGGCGTGGCCCCTGGGAGCGGCCTGAGTGGTTTGAGGGGTCGAAACTTGGTTTTTATGATGGTTTGGGATAGGTAGTACTCATTTTTATACTGAAACATGGGCCACCTACCCCGGAACATAAATCGCATACGGTGGTAAAGATTCTCAGTCTGGATTTTAGCTGGATTTCAGCAATTTTGGGATGGGCGTGGCCCCTGGGAGCGGCCTGAGTGGTTTGAGAGGTCGAAACTTGGTTTTTATGATGGTTTGGGATAGGTAGTACCCATTTTTATACTAAAAAATGGGCCACCTACCCCGGAACATAAATCGCATACGGGGGTAAAGATTCTCAGTCTGAATTTGTATGGGATTTCAGCTAGATTTCAGCTATTTTGGGATGGGCGTGGCTCCTGGGAGTGGCCTGAGTGGTTTGAGAGGTCGAAACTTAGTTTTTATGATGGTTTGGGATAGGTATTACCCATTTTTGTTCTAAAACATGGGCCACCTACCCCGGAACATAAATTCCATACGGGGGTAAAGATTCTCAGTCTGGATTTTAGCTGGATTTCAGCAATTTTGTGATGGGCGTGGCCCCTGGGGGCGGCCTGAGTGGGTTGAGAGGTCGAAACTTGGTTTTTATGATGGTTTGGGATAGGCAGTACCCATTTTTATACTGAAACATGGGCCACCTTCCCCGGAACATAAATCGCATACGGGGGTAAAGATTCTCAGTCTGAATTTGTATGGGATTTGACCAGTATTTCAGCTATTTTGTGATGGGCGTGGCCCCTGGGAGTGGCCTGAGTGGTTTGAGAGGTTTGGGATAGGTAGTACCCATTTTTATACTAAAACATGGGCCACCTACCCCGGAACATAAATCGCATACGGGGGTAAAGATTCTCAGTTTGAATTTGTATGGGATTTCTGCTGGATTTCAGCTATTTTGGGATGGGCGTGGCTCCTGGGAGTGGCCTGAGTGGTTTGAGAGGTCGAAACTTGGTTTTTATGATGGTTTGGGATAGGTAGTACCCATTTTTATACTATAATATGGGCCACCTACCCCGGAACATAAATCGCATACGGGGGTAAAGATTCTTAGTCTGGATTTGTATGTATGGGATTTGACCTGGATTTCAGCTATTTTGGGTTATGTGTGGCCCCTGGGAATGGCCTGAGTGGGTTGAGAGAACAAAACTTGGTTTTTATGATGGTTTGGGATAGGTACTATGTACTAGCTATTCAACCACTAAAATATCTGTCCACTACCCCGGAACACAAATCACATACAGGGCCGAGTAAAGATTTTTGACTTGAATTATAGCTTTTTTGGGGTCGGTGCGGCCCTTGGATGTGGTTCCAAGTTGGGTTCAAGGTGTTATTTAGTTATTCATATCATAAGTGTCTATAAATATACGAGCAGTTTATTTTGACTTTTGAAGGGTTACCGTCATAAATTCTACAAATATAATTATTTTAACGTACGTGCGGCGCGCAAATCGCATACAAAATCGCATACACATTTCAGGGAAACGTCTTCTGAACGTGGTCGGCCGGGGCAGTCACATTTTAAATTCTAAAGCGGAACGCGCGGAGACGTATTCGCTGAAAATTTGTCATCACGCGAATACATTACACGATCCGTGTAGAATTAGCGAATTATGGGGGGAAAAGTTCGACATCGAATCCCGCTTTTCTCGGCGCGAGAGAATATTCGCGAAAAGTATGGGACGAACGGAAGGTTGGACATTGGATTTGAGAGGGTATACTCCAGTAGCAGGGAGGTGTTGAGTGTGCACTTCACTGCATAGAGTTTTTTGCTACTGAATCGGGTTAAATAGGTCATTGGTAACTCAAATCACCGAGGGGGGGATTTTGTGTCGCTAGTCCCAACCCTGTGGAGCCACGCCCATATTTCATATCAGGTGCGTATATGGGTAATATGTATCTCAGCTTCTGAAGGTCTTAGAGACTCAAACTTGAGTTTAAAATGACCGCAATGCACATGTTTATATTAGTACTATGAAGGTCATGAACGCCCAAAATGCTTATTTTTGGAAAAAATTCAGAAAAACCGATTTTCACTTGAGCATGAGTAAAAAATCTACTCTAGAAATTTTGTGAAAATCGAGTAAGCAGTTCACTGTCTACAAGATTTCTAAACACAGGGTCCTCTGTTAGGTCATTCTGAATCAGAATTGATAAAGTAAGCAAATTCTATAGGTAGTTTAAACCTTGTGTAGCCACGCCCATATTTCATATCATGTGCGTATATGGGAAATTTTTATCTCAGCTTCTGAAGGTCTTAGAGACTCAAAGTTGAGTTTAAAATGACCGCAATGCACATGTTTATATTGGTACTAAGAAGGTCACGAAAGACCAAAATGCTTATTTTTGGAAAAAATTCAGAAAAACTGATTTTCACAAGCAAAAAATCTACTCTAGAAGTGAAATCGAGTGTGAAGTTCAGTGTCTACAACACAGGATCCTTTATAAGATCATTCTGAATCAGAATTGATAAGGTACGCAAATTCTATTAGTAGTTTCAACCCTAGGGTGTAAAACTCCTAAATTACCCCCAGGCGCAAATATATGGCTTTTCTATCTCGGCTTCTGAACGTTGTAGGGGCCTCTCTTTGAGCTCAAACCAACTACAATGGCCAAATTTATATACCGACTATAAAGCAACATAAGGTCTATAGAGCTTAGTTTTTAGAAATTCATTAAAAACTGTTTTAACCTTCATGCATCATAAGATAGTAACATGATCAAACATGTACTTAATAATGATATCTCGGGCTAAAAAAGTCTTAGAGATATTTGCAGCACAGTAAAACGTTCAACAAGAACACATTCGGATAACATTTATGGATCAGCACATACCACCTAACTTTAATTTTGGTATAACTGCGAAAATACTCAGTTTCAGAAGCTCCTTCCAGCTATCTTAGGCTGCCGTGAGCCTTCAGCTCCCTCTCTGGGGCTCTCTCCAGTACTGCTCGGCTATTGTGGCTAATCAACTTGAATCCAACCTCATGTAGCAGAATCTACTTCTAGCTACTTTCTGCTAACTCCATGTCAACTCTACCCAGCTACCACCATAAGTTATAATAATTTTAGATCTTGTAACCTCTGATATGAGTGCTACCTCCGCTGCATCCAACAATTTCCAGCTCATTAAGGAAGAGGAAATTTGCTGTTTCTGATGGTTGCTAGATAGGGCAAGAAGTAGTCCACTAGCCTAAGCTAAGATTGCTAGAAATAGTAGAAGTTGGAGGATTCTTGGTAGTAACTAAATAGAGGTAGCCGAAGTAGGTGAAAACAGCTGGAATTGGTGGTATAGTAGCTGGATAGAGGAAGAGGTAGCATTCATATCAGAGGTTGCTAGAAAGATCTAAAATTATAACGTACTGGTGGTAGCTGGGTAGAGACTTGAGATGATGCAATGAAGGTTAAAATAGTTTTTAATGAATTTCTAAAAACTAAGCTCTATAGACCCTAAGTTGCTTTGTGCTTTATAGTCGGTATATAAATGTGGCCATTGTAGTTAGTTTAAGCTCAAAGAGAGGCCCCTACTACGTTCAGAAGCCGAGATAGAAAAGTCATATATTTGCGCCTGGGGTAATTTAGGAGTCTTGCACCCTAGGGTTGAAACTACTAATAGAATTTGCGTACCTTATCAATTCTGATTCAGAATGATCTTACAAAGGATCCTGTGTTTATAAACGTTGTAGACACTGAACTTCACACTCGATTTCACTTAACTTCTAGAGTAGATTTTTCGCTTGTGAAAATCAGTTTTTCTGAATTTTTTCCAAAAATAAGCATTTTGGTCTTTCGTGACCTTCTTAGTACCAATATAAACATGTGCATTGCGGTCATTTTAAACTCAACTTTGAGTCTCTAAGACCTTTAAAAGCTGAGATACATATTTCCCATATACGCACATGATATGAAATATGGGCGTGGCTCCACAAGGTTGAAACTACCTATAGAATTTGCTTACTTTATCAATTCTGATTCAGAATGACCTAACAGAGGACCCTGTGTTTAGAAATCTTGTAGACAGTGAACTGCTTACTCGATTTTCACAAAATTTCTAGAGTAGATTTTTTACTCATGCTCAAGTGAAAATCGGTTTTTCTGAATTTTTTCCAAAAATAAGCATTTTGGGCTTTCATGACCTTCATAGTACTAATATAAACATGTGCATTGCGGTCATTTTAAACTCAAGTTTGAGTCTCTAAGACCTTCAGAAGCTGAGATACATATTACCCATATACGCACCTGATATGAAATATGGGCGTGGCTCCACAGGGTTGGGACTAGCGACACAAAATCCCCCCCTCGGTGATTTGAGTTACCAATGACCTATTTAACCCGATTCAGTAGCAAAAAACTCTATGCAGTGAAGTGCACACTCAACACCTCCCTGCTACTGGAGTAGTACAGATACTTAGAGCCTAGATCACGTTAACCGCTATACCGGGTTTTTTTATACTGTCCATCTTCCTTTCTCCGAGAAGTCCTGTGTAGGTGTCATCTCATGACTTTCATTGCAGGTTCTTTCTTGCCGAGTCGTCCACGTGAACCCAGAGAAAGAGAAGCTGTCTCTAAGTTTGAACCTACTGGAGGAATTTGACACTAAAAACAGCGAAGAAAAGTCCGCCAGATGGGCTAGACGAGGACAAATTCACTCCTGCACAGTAAGATAAACATTCTTTCCTATTGTTTCACATTTTAGACTTAAATAAATCGGCACTTCGTTATGACAGCACTATATCACGACAAGGTTATCATGAGTTAGGGTTATAGCGCTGTCGTAATCACACAGGGTGGAACCATCTGTAAAGCTGGCAATTGACTGTCCGTATCTGTTAAACTCAGCTCTACCATTATCCTTACTACATACCGATGCTGTTTGTATCCTTACAAACACTGATGACACTATTGCAGGTACTGTCACGTGCTAAAGGTGTAATCGAGGGCTTTATAGTACAACTAGACGCTACTAAAGAAGAAGCATTCCTCCCAACCCACCACCTATCAGATTACGCCACACTGTCTGATCAGAAAACCAAACATCTCCAGCCAGGTTCCAAGATTGAACCAGTCCTTGTAATCAGCAAGAAAATGAAGAAGGTTAATGTTACCGCCAAATCGTCCATCGTCTGCTGGGCCAAAAGTTTCAAGGAAATGCCCAAAATCTCAGACCTGTCAGTGGGAGATTTTATCGTGGGCTACATCAAGGATTTCCAAGACTATGGCTGTTTTATTGAGATCGGTAACGGTTTAGTTGGGTTGTGTCCTAAAGCTTGCCTGGCTGACAATTTCGTCAGCAACCCCAAAGATGTTTACAGTTTAGGAGAGACGGTTATGTGCAAGATAACCAACATAGATACGGAAAAGGAGCGTTTGTTGGTCAGTTTAAAGCACTCCGACGTGGGGTCAGAACCGTCTTTAACAGGATCTAAACTATTGGAGGGGTATTTCAAGGAACTGGACACATTTGCAGATACCGTGGACCAACCTGCGGGATCTATAGTGGAATGTAACATTGAGAGCGTATCAGAGAAATGGTACGAAGTAAAAGTTGGAGAAGCGCCAGTGATGGTTGATAGAACCTGTGCTGAGGGCGAGCTAAAGGCTGGAGATAAGAGGAAAGGGGTTGTTTTGGATCACAGTGCAGGAACGTATTATCTGTCTCTGGAGCCGGAACTGGTGGAGAGTGTCGAGGGAAGGGGAAAGAGGAAGAAGTTGACTAAAGGAGCTGAGATGTCTGCCACTGTAGTGTTAACGACTGAAGATTACTTTGTAGTTGTTTTACCTGGGGCTGATCACAGGTTTGTGCTTTTGTGATTTCATCTCAGAAATCTTTATGATCAGTTTTTTTGATGTTTAGGCCATGTTTGTGACTTAAATATGTTTTATAGTCCAAATGTTACCATGTTAGCTAATGATCTTGATCATTGGGTTAATATTTGTATGTACCAAGAAGAATTGTGACATTTCTGTCGAAATATCATATACCTCTGATACTTAGGGTTCTACAGCTTATGATAATAAGTATCTCGCTTTAACAGCATTTAACTTTACAAGGTTTGGGTACGTGCACCGCAGAGCTCATCTCAGTGATCAAGGAAGCAGTTACAAGGATGTCAAGTGTGGTGATGAACAAACAGTCACTATCAGCAGGGACAAGAAAGGTAAGACCAGTCAGTCTGTACTTATTATCTCGTGGACATTATAGTTGTAGTTTGTTTTCAATTTGTATTTGGACAAATGTTAAGTTTTCGGGAAGTAAGGATTACACATTTTAGTTTAAAAAGTCATAAAATGTTATCAAATATTGATTTGGATCGGGTATAATCAGGTTTCACTGATATCATCACCAATTTCATAGATAGAAAACATTGAATTAAGTATATTTCTAAATATAAATACAAATTGTACTAAATACAACTATAACTGCAATACCGTCCAATCTCTTTATGGCTCTACAATCTACATCACGATAAACTATTAAACAATCGTTTAACAGACAAGATAAGACAAGATAAGACAAGATTAAGAAATTAACAAATGCCGAAACAACAATTATAACGTCCAATATTATGCTCGCTCGATTAAATTCCTCTCAAGATTGGCGGTCTCAGTGCAGCAGGCGCTCTGTGATGTTCACTATGCGTCTGTTTCTTCCAGCTTGCCGTACATCATAACCTGCGGAAAATGATCGTCAAAAATAGTTTCATGTTGCTTCACAAAACTATTACCTGTCACGTGATGTAAGGTACCCAGTCTGTAATCCTATTGTAATAGACAATAGTATAACTTACCGTGGTGAGTTTAGATCGTTTGAATATGATAACTGCAGCAGCTATGATAGCACCTAGCACTAAAATACCAGCTGTTACACCCAGTCCTATTCCCATAGCTTTGCTCTGAAGGAGATGGAAGTTTTATTATCTAGAGACTATAGGTCTGTTATGTTTTGTAAAATGTATACTGGACATTGCCTAACAAGTATCAATAGCTTAAGATTGAACATATAACGAAAGCTATCATAGCACAATTTAATCAGATATTATGCAGGGCCTAATTGAGTCAAGACCTTAAAAAATTGATTTTCGTCATTAAGTTTATACCGTTTTGGGGTGTACAGTGACGCGTGCCTCTCCCATCATCTTATGTTGGTGGGTGTGGTTAACTGCTGAATTACAACGGTACGTGAACTCTATCGGATTAGAGATGACTTTATTCTCCAGCTCACTGGTAGAAACTGTCAAGACCGACCCGGGCAGGTTGGTAGCAGTCCTCTTCACAGTTCCACATGTGAACCTGTCATCATCAGCGCAACTCACTGTAGTCTCAAACCCCTCCACCCCGTTCCACAGCGTCCACGACAAGTCATCCAGCGCTCTTGCCACATCTGTTTTGCAGGTTAAAGTGTAGGAGTTTCCCACTGTCACGTCCTGTTGTGCTGGGAATATCATGAAGGGGTGGAGCTCGTCTATATCGCTGATGATCTTTTCGTTTGAAACCAGTACACCTCCTCCGCTTAAAGTCGTGATGCACTTAACTTCTGCTCTCTCGTGTTGCTCGAAATGAAGTGCACTGCCAAACTGTTTTATGTCTGGTCTGTAGTATTCGTTGTACATGCGATCTTTAATTGTGCCGTTCATCGAGATTGAAATGTTCTCAATTGTACCCTCAACTAATTCCTTGCACTCTTCTGGCACTGCTGCGTTGAGTCCACAGGTCACAACAATTGGTTTAAACTCGTCCATACCCTCGTCCAGGTCAATGTACACGCTGTACGCTTGGAATGAGCCCTGTATCTTCTGGAATGTGGTTGCGTTAGAGCAGCTTTCTGCGGTCAGGTTGATGACCTCAGTTATTGTAGATAATACTGGGAGTGTATGCAGAGTGAAGAGTAGGATCTCCAGAAAACCAAGTGCGAACTTCATCACGAAATCTGGGCCTTAACTGGAGATATTTTCTCTGTAGAAATGCTATACTGAGAACAACAATGAACAAGGTCAAACTACAAACGAAGATTATATAAATAAACTAAATGTAGGAAGTAAATAATATCAAAACTGAAAGGTAATGGTCACGAATTTCTATCAGGAATATTTCTTAATAGTAATATTTGGCCTATAAAACTTAATTATCTCAACGAGTAAGCGGCCATTTGTGAGACTTATCACCATCATACATTCCACCGAAAGACAAAAGATAAATATCACATCAAACTGCGGTAATTGTCTTACACTTATCTATATTAACGAGATTATAGTTAAAGGCTTATACTTAAAGATTATATTATATACTATATCATATGATTATAATTATAAGTTTTGTTTTGTATTGTTTAGGGAGCATTCTTACCAGATTGGTCCAGGGTGTGTAAAAATAAAAACCGGACGTCAATTCCGAAGCGTGAACATGACGCCTTTTCATAAAAGAAGATCCCATTAAACTATTCGTATATTTACGTGACTAATTATCCGAGATCGATTCTCAAATGTATCGCAGATTACGTCCATCAATTGTAATATAAAGCGAACTTTGTCTAACAAAACCTTCTCCTCGCTTGGATGCTTTGATGCCACGTTTTTAGAGATTCTTGGCATTATCTCACCAACATGATAAAGCATGTCCCAAAACATGGATACTGAGCAATACTGAGCAGAATTAAGGGAGCTGAAACTGGTCTGTCATTTAACCAATCCGTGCACAAAACTCGGAACCCTCACCACTACTTATAGCCCCCACTCTCCAGGTACGAGACTGTTACTCTCATTTGTGAGTCCCACCCCCGAAACCGTTACCACACAACCACAACTTAAGAGGAAGAGAGAAGACCATGTTATCAAGTTTGACGATATCAATATAGGAGAAGTTTACACTGTCACTGTTAAGAGTGTAAAGCAACTTCAGCTCAATGTTCAGCTTAGTCAGAAGGTATTTGGAGTTAGCAAGTCAGATTTGTTAATGGTAATTCCTTGCATTCCAGATGTCTGTATGTCTGGTTGTCATGATCATGACGTACTGTAAATCGCACTAGTTTTATTTAGGTACTCGTGAGCTTAGATCAGAATTTTTGAAGTTTAATAAATATTTCAAATATCTTTATAACAGGTAAACGGAAGAGTACACATCACAGAAGTCACTGATTCGCCTGAACCTAGTAGTAACCCGCTCAAGGAATACAAACATGGCGATAGTCTACATGTGAAACTCATCGGATTCAGGTTAGTTCTACTGGTAACCGGGCAGAATATCTCTCTTTTGAACTAAAGACAATTAGCATTGTGACTGACACTTTTAGGATTACTCCATATCGTACCGACTGTTTCGAGATCCACTCGATTATAAGACTTAATAACCAATTACAATTAAACAATTTATTAATTAATTAAATTTAGGCATTCCAAGACCCACCGCTACCTCCCAATAACTCGGACTGACTACGTGAGATCAATGGGGGAGTTTAGTCTACGTGACTCTGTCATCAACTCAACTAAAGTCAGGGAAATCAAGGATAACGAGAAGGTATTGCGCATGATGCCCAAATATAGGCATACTCTTTGTGACGTCATCAATATGATGACGTCAGCTATGCTGAACTGCTTGTCTCATAGACTCGCAGTTCACGGTCGAACCACAATGTTTATTGCTTGGTTTATCCTGCAAACTTTAATTTGATCCAAACCATGTAAAAATGAATATTCATTTTTGAAGAAACACGAGCTATTTCCTCTACAAACAGGTATTTTTCACGATTCAGCTTTTTTCGTTTGAAACTTTAAAACTTTCACCTATATAATAAGATCAATTTATGAAGATACAAACATTTGTAACATTGCTCTGCTTTCAAAGGTCTCACCACGTTTTGTTTTTGCATCTTCTTACTCGTTTCACCTAGGTCGATGAAACAAAGGACTTGATATCTTCCCTAGTGGTGGGGCAGCAGATTACTGGTTACGTGAAATGTATAGACCATTCCGGTTTCCTCTGGATAAGTAAGTTTTACATCTCAAACTCAATGTTTTAAATTCTACTGACATAAGTTCAGCAGTTTGATCCAGCGGCTGTTTGGCTTCTAAAAACTATACCTGTACCTCCAAATAAATTTCAGTTGTTATTTTTGACTAAATACCTCTTTTGTACGTAAGGACTCTACAATTATACTAACCATCCTCTCTTCGTAGGTTTGAGTCCAGGAGTAGAAGCCAGGCTGTGGCACACACTGACCTCTTCTGACAAGGAGGAGGTAGAGAAGTGGACAGAGAGATTCACTGTAGGACAGTGTATCACTGCTACTGTCTTCAGTACCCGAGATAACAAGATAGATCTCTCCCTTGTTGGTTAGTACTTAGTACTGTGACTTGACTTGACTTGACTTAAGGCGGGTAGTATTCCCGAGATCCATTGACAACAGTTCTCCACAGCTTTCTGTCCTCCATCAGTCTAGCTATCTCATCTACTGATTTCAGCCCAGTATCTGCTTTTAGGTTATCTAGTAGTGTTAGGTAAGGTCGCCCCCTGTTAGTATGCCCATGACTCGGCTTCCAGAGGATCAGTTTGTTCAGTGTCAGCTCCGGATGTCGGTGAGCATGACCTGCAAGTCTGAGCCTTCGTTGGGTTATCTTGGAGCTGACTTTAGGAAGATCACCATACAGACTGTGGTTGCTGACATGGTCTCGATATTGATTGATGTTAAGGGCCATTCTTAACATTCGTGTATAGCAACCATCAACCATCTTCTCCAGCCTTTTCGTCATAGTCCAAGTCTCAGAACCGTATAGAAGCACCGACTCGACTAGTGCTGTGAACACTCTGGTCTTGATAGACTTTCTAAGGTTAGATTTCCAAAGTTTTTTGAGAGTGTGGCATGCTCCCCATGCTCTTCCTTTCCTAACCCTGATATCACTCTCACTGTCTCTGATTCTAGAACCAAGATAGGTAAAGTCTTCCACGTGCTCTATTGTGTTGTTACCCAGGGACTTGATGGTATCGGGGTTCTCGATGTTCTGAGTAATGAATTTGGTTTTCCCTTCATTCATTTTAAGTCCCACTGTAGCAGCAACTCTTTCTACCTCTAGCATCAGCATCTCTGCCTCCTTTACAGTATCTGCTATCAGAGCAATGTCATCTGCAAAACCAGTGTCTGTTATCTTCTCCGCCTTGACTCTCCTACTCCGATAAGGCTTAATGGTAAATCCTATTTCAGGATGCTTGCTTAAGGCTTGTCTCATGCAATAGTCAAGGGCTATAATGAACAAGTATGGTGCTAGTGTATCCCCTTGAAGAACTCCTGCCAGGATATCAAATAGCTCGGTATCCCCATCTGGTGTTATAACTTTGCCCTTCGTGTTGACATAGAGAAGATTAATGATATCTACAATACTGTCCGGTATTCCATAGGCCTTTAGTATTTGCATCAAAATTCCCCGGTGAAGTGAATCAAAGGCCTTCTTAAAATCAACAAACACCATAGCTACCGGTAAATTTCTCTGTCTGGCCCCCTCTAGAATCCTTCTGAGTGCCAAGATGTGACTAGTAGTGGACCGTCCTTCCCGAAAACCATTCTGAGTGTCCCTAAGTACCCCCTCTATAGCCGGCTGGATCCTATTAAGCACCATTCTATTAAGAGTCTTAGCTACGAGAGAAGTCAAAGATATCCCCCTCCAGTTTCCAGGGTTGGTCAAGTCTCCCTTTTTGGGAACCGGGATGATGTTACTTATCCTCCACTGATCTGGCGCAATACCATCTGTCAGGGCTTTGTTGCAGAAGGACAGCACGATTTCATCCAGGTCGCATCTTTTGAGGACTTCAGGTGGTATGCCGTCATCACCTGGTGCTTTACCTTCTTTTATCCTGTGTTTAGCAGCTTTAAGCTCATCCACAGTAAAAGGTTCTGTACTGATGTTGAGTCCTTCAAATTGAGTCTCGATCCTAGGATGCTCGTTTTCCACATCCGGTATACTCCCTAACAGATTCGTGAAATGCCCAAGCCAATTTTTCTTCCTTTCTTCGGCTCCGTTGCCCCTTATTTGAGTTGCCCCCTTGGCCTTCCTGCCAGTTATCTCATTTATGACATTCCAACTTTCTTTGTTTTTGCATCTGTCTGCAGCCATTTCGACCCTTCTAACCTTGGCAACTAGATCTTCTTCAAAGATGTCCTGGTACACCTGATCCAGTTCCGTTTTTATTAGCTTAACAGACAGTCGACTGTCTTCACTAGGATCCCGGTGATAGACAGTCTCTGCTTGCTGCAAGGCTGTACGCACGCTTTGAACTCGCTGATCACCCGCGAAATCGTCACGTCTCTTCTTCTCTCTCT
Source organism: Bolinopsis microptera (assembly GCF_026151205.1). NCBI lineage: Eukaryota > Metazoa > Ctenophora > Tentaculata > Lobata > Bolinopsidae > Bolinopsis > Bolinopsis microptera. The sequence goes on along the minus strand of NC_087082.1, from coordinate 3,280,388 downwards.
TAGGCAGTATGGCTTTGTTGGTATCAGCAATCGCATCAACAAAATGCCCATACAGTTCCGTAACCTCACTTTCATCGGTTTGCTCGCATAGAGCAGAGTACCGATTCTTGACTTCTACTGCATATCTCTTCTGTAGGTCTTCATCCGATTTAAGTGCTCCCCAATTATACCAGGTTTTCTTGGGTTGCTTTTTTGCTCGTCGAAGAGATAGCTTGATCTTAGACAAAACAAGTCTATGATCAGTACCCAGTGTACTAAAGAAGCTGTAGACTTCAGTATTTTTGACACTGTTCCTCCACTTCTTCCTCACTAGAATAAAGTCTAACTGAGACTTATTCAGGGTTCCATCCGATAGGTGAGTCCACATCTTACCCCGCTTCTTTCTGAACCTGGTGTTTGTAATCTCCAGATTACATTCCAGGGCAGTATCCCGAAGCAACTCCCCATTTCTGTTGGTTCTCTCATGGAAATACCAACCAAAGTCATTCTCGTCCCTCTTTGATAGGTGAGCGTTAAAATCCCCAATCACCTCCAAGAAGTTGTGAGCAGGGATCTGTGAGACTGCACACCTTAGATCGGTATGTACTGTGAGCTTACAATTTACATAGCACTTAAGCTCTAAGCTTTAAGCTCACATAGTACTTGTTAGTTGGAGGTGGAGTTGATAAGTCGATAATATATGGAGGTTCAAACCTATACACACATTGTCTTCAATAGACATTTTGTTGAGTGAGGTATTTTGGTGATAGTTGGCAGAACTGGTGTTTACTGCTGAGACGTTACCGTATGAATGAATGAGGCAACGTTATTTTTCTATAGTATCGATCCAATAATTCAGTGGCTGCTTTTTTGGCTAATGTTACTTATTCCCTAGGTGCCTTGACTGCAGATGCCAAGTTCTGGTGCCTAGTAAAAGGAACCCTGCCTGGTATTGGTGTAAAACTGCAGCTTACAAACAGGGACTTTGGTATTGCTCCACTCACCGAACTTAATGGTGAGTCAAAAGTCATTTCAATATAATAGGTGTTAAGTTGCATTTTCTTTCGATCTCAGTGGAACTACGTTACTGGAACTAGCATAGTTTAACTTGGATTATTTTTATAATCACCAACATTATCAAGAGGGGAATTCCTAATATCGCTAGTTCTAATTAAATCCAAAACCCCACAAGATAACTACACTAAAGACCCATTGTCCAAGTACCACGAGAACGACTTGGTGCAGTGTGTAGTAGTGGTCCCTCCCACTAGCACGGACAGACGTATGACACTGTCTCTCAGGAAATCTAGGACCAGTCAGCGCTGGAAGAAAGCCAGTTCGTTAACTTCTTTATCATATTTGTCATATTTCACATATATTTAAACCATATATATAGTACTAACATATATTACAATATTTTACATATTATTTTATACTTACGGGAATCGCGAGTTCTGCGGTATTCTGCTGAAGTGGTCTCATAACACTAAAAGTAAAGCGATTTATTTTCAGCTGGAGGTCGGAAGGCAGCTAACAAGATTATCAGTAACCCGGCGGATCTTGAGGTTGACTCAGTGTACAGCGGCTATGTTAGATCCACTTCAGCTACTGCTGGCATTTATGTGTCCCTCGGATACAACGTTACAGGTATAATCAGTGTAAAAACGTAATAGTGATCTGTATGGTTTTCTATTCTTGATTGTAGGGAAGCTTTTTGTAACTCGTCTTTACCTAAAGAGTGGTATACTCTTACCTGTAATCGTCATTGTACCACATTTTCAGGACGGGTGCTTATGAAGAACATGTCTGATAATTTCCTCAAGAATTGGGAACCCATGTTCCCCCTTGGAAAACTCGTGAAAGTATTCGTACTGCACACAGATCCTAAGGTTTGTTTTTAATATTTACTTAAATTGTTCAGAGGACTTCAAGAAAAGTATCGCTGCCGCTGTGATGAATACTGAAATCAATCTTTTAATTCATTTTTTCCCTTGTAGGTGGAATTAAGCATGAAATTGTCTGACCTGAAGAAAGGAAGCAAGAAGGAGGAGGAAGAAGAGGGAGGAGAGGAAGAAGTGCAAAGGTAGGGTTTTAGGAAATCTCATTTAATGTCTCTGTTAGTACTTCTCCTGAATTTAATGTAATTTTCCTCTCGATAATAATAAAAGAAATAATAAAAGATATTGATTTATTTGCGAGTGACTCATGAGTCATGAGTATCATACGAGCAGTCTCTGCATCTGACAGACTGATGGTTGAATTGAGCACTACTCGATCAAGTTCCCCAGTGTTAGATATTTCCTACGAAAAGCGCCCAAATATCGGAATACCTAATTGCAAGCAGGAAGAAAGTTATTCTACAATGTACAAAGTAATTATGTTACTAACTATGCCTCTCGGGGAACACTATCGAACACTCCAGGCAAATAAAGTCCCGCTTCTCCTTATGTTTTATTCGAGTGTGCTGAATCATGAAAAATTGATGGTAAGATATAAGAATAAAAAGTTGCTATGAATTGAATCTTTGAGTACACGAGACATTTATCGTGGCAAAATGGCGGCATAACTCAGATTCAGAAGCACAGATGACAAAAGTAGATCGTTACTGGAGTATTACCTTTTGCAGACCGCACTTCGTCTGATACTTCCTACTACAAGTTTGACGAACAAAATTAGCTTTGTCGGACATAATTCTAAAAAATGGTTATGATCGATAATAATCATCTTTCTAAAAGATCTGATCTAGTTGGTAGTTTAATATTGTGCCTTGCCGATTTAAAATAATATATAATATATATGTGTAGTCGACAAATTTAACCTATAGTTTTTCCAATCTAATCTGTTTCTTCAAAACATGATGTAGAGTGTTCGTTTGTGCAGGCATCTTGGTAGTGTCACTAGTGTATCAACACTTTGTTACCTGCCAACCTATCACGTTTATCTTGTACAGTACCTTTCTCCTCCGCTGCTCTTGTCTGAGTGCTTTGATAACAGCAGAGTGTTAATAAACGTTTGAACATTACCAGCAATATTAATAACAGAACTGCTTATTGTAATTATACTTTGTTTCTTCTCGTCGGTATTGTCCCGTGGGTGTAGCTCTAAACGTTCCGGCCGTAAAGCTTTATCCATTGTTGACAGTAACTGGTATCTGTCTAGAAGTCTATATTATCAAGGAATTGATTTTGATCCTGAAATATATAACTGGGTAACCCAGCAATATCTTAATCTACGAGTCGCACATCTGATAGTTTAAACCAACATTGTCATTTAACTTTTTCTTCGCACTAACTGTCGTCTCCGGTCTCATGGCCATAATTACCCAGATTAACAATCTCACAGGATTTAAAACATTTTTTCCAATGTACATACATGTTATAATGGTTCAGAAATTATCTACTTGCTTAGTCGGATTCCGTTATCACTTAAAAAGAATTATTTTCAGACTAAAATAAGAAAGATAGTCAATTATGAATTAGGTATACGTACCTTTTTCAAATAATCTTCCAGGGATCGTAAATCTTTGAGAGAAGGATCTAGGATTGAAGTTATGTAGTGTATCAGGAGCGATGGAAGTCGTGTGTCCCATTTACACAATCTTGAAATGTCAATCATCAGAGTCCGATTCTCGTCTTCTTTTCTCCCTGACTCGAACTTAAAGAAATTTCCCGCTAAATTCTTGTGTACATCGCCGTTTTGGCAGTTGCCAGTTGAAAACTTCCACGCTCGGCAGAATTATAGCTGAAGTAGGGTCTGGTTAGTCAAAACTTTAAAAATTAAAATTAATGGAATAGGATGAACGTTTGTGCAAACATACCTTCTCCTTCTCCAACTTTAACCTCTTAGTTTTTAATCGTCCTGACCTCGCCACGGCCCCCCTCTTCATCACCCTTGGCGTTACGGCTATTGTGCCCTTTCGGGTCTTCTTCGGTGGTACTCCATGTACTCCAGTCTATATTGGAATGTCCAATTAGTTCGTTTGACGAACAAAATTAGCTTTGTCGGACATAATTCTAAAAAATGGTTATGATCGATAATAATCATCTTTCTAAAAGATCTGATCTAGTTGGTAGTTTAATATTGTGCCTTGCCGATTTAAAATAATATATAATATATATGTGTAGTCGACAAATTTAACCTATAGTTTTTCCAATCTAATCTGTTTCTTCAAAACATGATGTAGAGTGTTCGTTTGTGCAGGCATCTTGGTAGTGTCACTAGTGTATCAACACTTTGTTACCTGCCAACCTATCACGTTTATCTTGTACAGTACCTTTCTCCTCCGCTGCTCTTGTCTGAGTGCTTTGATAACAGCAGAGTGTTAATAAACGTTTGAACATTACCAGCAATATTAATAACAGAACTGCTTATTGTAATTATACTTTGTTTCTTCTCGTCGGTATTGTCCCGTGGGTGTAGCTCTAAACGTTCCGGCCGTAAAGCTTTACTGTTGACAGTAACTGGTATCTGTCTAGAAGTCTATATTATCAAGGAATTGATTTTGATCCTGAAATATATAACTGGGTAACCCAGCAATATCTTAATCTACGAGTCGCACATCTGATAGTTTAAACCAACATTGTCATTTAACTTTTTCTTCGCACTAACTGTCGTCTCCGGTCTCATGGCCATAATTACCCAGATTAACAATCTCACAGGATTTAAAACATTTTTCCCAATGTACATACATGTTAAAATGGTTCAGAAATTATCTACTTGCTTAGTCGGATTCCGTTATCACTTAAAAAGAATTATTTTCAGACTAAAATAAGAAAGATAGTCAATTATGAATTAGGTATACGTACCTTTTTCAAATAATCTTCCAGGGATCGTAAATCTTTGAGAGAAGGATCTAGGATTGAAGTTATGTAGTGTATCAGGAGCGATGGAAGTCGTGTGTCCCATTTACACAATCTTGAAATGTCAATCATCAGAGTCCGATTCTCGTCTTCTTTTCTCCCTGACTCGAACTTAAAGAAATTTCCCGCTAAATTCTTGTGTACATCGCCGTTTTGGCAGTTGCCAGTTGAAAACTTCCACGCTCGGCAGAATTATAGCTGAAGTAGGGTCTGGTTAGTCAAAACTTTAAAAATTAAAATTAATGGAATAGGATGAACGTTTGTGCAAACATACCTTCTCCTTCTCCAACTTTAACCTCTTAGTTTTTAATCGTCCTGACCTCGCCACGGCCCCCCTCTTCATCACCCTTGGCGTTACGGCTATTGTGCCCTTTCGGGTCTTCTTCGGTGGTACTCCATGTACTCCAGTCTATATTGGAATGTCCAATTAGTTCGTTTTCTCATAACAACATACCTTCTCTTTTAGGCGTCCTGACCTCGCCACGGCCCCCCTCTTCATCACCCTTGGCGTTACGGCTATTGTGCCCTTTCGGGTCTTCTTTGGTGGTACTCCATGTACTCCAGTCTATATTGGAATGTCCAATTAGTTCGTTTTCTCATAACAACATACCTTCTCTTTTAGGCGTCCTGACCTCGCCACGGCCCCCCTCTTCATCACCCTTGGCGTTACTGCTGTTGTGCCCTTTCGGGTCTTCTTCGGTGGTACTCCATGTACTCCAGTCTATATTGGAATGTCCAATTAGTTCGTTTTCTCATAACAACATACCTTCTCTTTTAGGCGTCCTGACCTCGCCACGGCCCCCCTCTTCATCACCCTTGGCGTTACTGCTGTTGTGCCCTTTCGGGTCTTCTTCGGTGGTACTCCATGTACTCCAGTCTATATTGGAATGTCCAATTAGTTCGTTTTCTCATAACAACATACCTTCTCTTTTAGGCGTCCTGACCTCGCCACGGCCCCCCTCTTCATCACCCTTGGCGTTACGGCTATTGTGCCCTTTCGGGTCTTCTTCGTTGGTACTCCATGTACTCCAGTCTATATTGGAATGTCCAATTAGTTCGTTTTCTTCCACGCTCGGCAGAATTATAGCTGAAGTAGGGTCTGGTTAGTCAAAACTTTAAAATATTAAACTTAATGGAATAGTGATATTCAATAATGATGTTCAATAATTTTAACTATATAATTTAACTTATTATTATAAATCATAAAATCGTTTAATGGGTACGGTGTCTCTTGTATTAACAATATGTTAAAACACGGAGCTCCTATTTTCATGATTATGGATTTTAAGCAAAATCTCTTTGCAGAGACGTTTGCAGGATGTTTCTCCTCAATCTGAATAGAAAGACATCATTAGAACAAGCACAAAACAAACCGACAGTAATGTCAGATTTCTTCGTATTAGCGTGTTCTTTCAGGTTAATCCAGAAGAGTTCTCGGTCAGAAAGAGCCTGACGATGATTTTCAGTGGAAGTCTGATCAATATAATCAATAATTTGTACAGAAGCTTAGTTACCGTCTGTTTAGTTACCGTTCCTGCTCATCATCCTTGTTTAGCTTCCCCGGTAATGATTCGCGTAATAACGTGGCGTGTGCACACTCGAATGCTTCAACTCTAACATCCGTTTAGACTCTGTCTAGTCTTTCTCCATGGTGCACGGGAACACTCTATAATAACTCGGTAAAATGCTTAGGTCCTCCTCAAGGAGATCCATGTAGTGACAAGCGCAAGCTGCTGTTACTCTGTGAGGATGTCAAGCTGCTGTTACTCTGTGAGGATGTCAAGATGTTGTTACCCTGTGAGGATGTCAAGCTGCTGTTACTTTGTGAGGATGTCAAGCTGCTGTTACTCTGTGAGGATGTCAAGCTGCTGTTACTCTGTGAGGATGTCAAGCTGCTGTTACTCTGTGAGGATGTCAAGCTGCTGTTACTCTGTGAGGATGTCAAGCTGCTGTTACTCTGTGAGGATTTACATGTCAAGATGTTAAGGATGTGAGATGCTCCCTCCATTTCTGGAAGTTGAGCTTGGGCAGCTTTGAAATCTTATCCGCTATCGGTGACAAAGTGGCTTAACCGTTCTACCGTTTACACCCTTTTCAATAGGACCTTTTGTTGTTGTTGTAAATTAACGCTTTCGAATCAGATATTTTAAACTCGCTTAAATCAAAACATGACATTTTTCAAGTACAATCTTGAAATGTCAATCTTCACAGTCAGTTTTCTCCCTGACTCGAACTTGAAGAAATTTCCCGCTAAAATTCTTGTAGACATCACCGTTTTGGCCAGCTTACCAAATTACACTAGTGTGTCAGAGTATGTTCTCTAAGGTTATCTGCCCGTAAAAACCGTCTCCCACAGTCAGTTTCTGTTCTGATTGCAATAGTAAAGCTGGTCTCAATACGTTTCTTCCTCGCATTATATGAAGCGTTTGTAACAAATTTAAAAATTAATTATTAAAATAAAATAAAATTCATAAGACTTTTACAATATATAATTAAAAATTGTTTATTGTTGGCTTCCGAAGGAGGTGTAAAGGAAGATCAACAGAACTTTTATCGATCCATCAACCTTCCTAACTTTCCTTCCAATACATTTTCCGAAATTCTTGTAGACATCGCCGTTTTGGCAGTTGCCAGTTCTAGTTGGACACTTCCACGCTCAGCAGAATGATAGCTGGTTAATCAACACTTTAAGAATTAAACATTATAGAATAGTGATATTCAATAATGATGTTCAATAATTTTAACTATTTAAATTATTATTATAAATCATAAAATCGTTCAATGGGTACTGTGTCTATTGTATTAACAATATATGTATTTCTACGTTCGCTGCTTGTTCTGCCATGTATTCTATCTCCACTGTAAGGTCCCGAATCGTTCTCTCCGCCCTTCGTAGTCTTTTCTTCAGGTCATCTAATTCGCGTAGGTCATCAGTGTAAGCGTTAGTAAGTGATGAAACTGCCTTTAAAAGGTCTCGCGAAGTAGCCATGAAGCAAGATGTAACTAAAAGAGGGATAGAAGGTTAGAAAAATAAAATAAAAGAGAGATGTTAAAAGGTAAACAGAAAATTACAACTCCATTTCACACAAAAAAACCAACTCATCTATTTCACAAGCTACACCACACGATTTTTCCATTTTCTTCTTCCACTCGTCATTAATGATATTGTTGTGGTGACAAGTGTAATAAGTAATAAATTTAATGCGACATCCGTGATATTTGTGATACTACGCTCCGTGCCAAGCTTGTGATTCTATTGTTCAACAGATTGTGTGTTGACAAAACCCTCCAAATTAGTATTATCAACATCCCTAAGATGTGTCTATCAAGTTTTGGCAGTTGCCAGTTCTAGTTGGACACTTCCACGCTCAGCAGAATGATAGCTGGTTAATCAACACTTTAAGAATTAAACATTATAGAATAGTGATATTCAATAATGATGTTCAATAATTTTAACTATTTGAATTATTATTATAAATCATAAAATCGTTCAATGGGTACTGTGTCTATTGTATTAACAATATGTATTTCTACGTTCGCTGCCTGTTCTGCCATGTATTCTATCTCCACTGTAAGGTCCCGAATCGTTCTCTCCGCCCTTCGTAGTCTTTTCTTCAGGTCATCTAATTCGCGTAGGTCATCAGTGTAAGCGTTAGTAAGTGATGAAACTGCCTTTAAAAGGTCTCGCGAAGTAGCCATGAAGCAAGATGTAACTAAAAGAGGGATAGAAGGTTAGAAAAATAAAATAAAAGGAGGTGTTTAAAGGTAAACGGAAAATTACAACTCCATTTCACACAAAAAACCAACTCATCTATTTCACAAGCTACACCACACGATTTTTCCATTTTCTTCTTCCACTTTTCATTAATGATATTATTGTGGTGACAAGTGTAATAAGTATTAAATTTAATGCGGGTGTATATATCCGTGATATTTGTGATACTGCGCTCCGTGCCAAGCTTGTGATTCTATTGTTCAACAGATTGTGTGTTGACAAAACCCTCCAAATTAGTATTATCAACATCCCTAAGATGTGTCTATCAAGTTTTGGCAGTTGCCGGTTCTAGTTGGACACTTCCACGCTCAGCAGAATGATAGCTGGTTAATCAACACTTTAAGAATTAAACATTATAGAATAGTGATATTCAATAATGATGTTCAATAATTTTAACTATTTGAATTATTATTATAAATCATAAAATCGTTCAATGGGTACTGTGTCTATTGTATTAACAATATGTATTTCTACGTTCGCTGCCTGTTCTGCCATGTATTCTATCTCCACTCTAAGGTCCCGAATCGTTCTCTCCGCCCTTCTTAGTCTTTTCTTCAGGTCATCTAATTCGCGTAGGTCATCAGTGTAAGCGTTAGTAAGTGATGAAACTGCCTTTAAAAGGTCTCGCGAAGTAGCCATGAAGCAAGATGTAACTAAAAGAGGGATAGAAGGTTAGAAAAATAAAATAAAAGGAGGTGTTTAAAGGTAAACGGAAAATTACAACTCCATTTCACACAAAAAAACCAACTCATCTACTTCACAAGCTACACCACACAATGTTTCCATTTTCTTCTTCCACTTTTCATTAATGATATTATTGTGGTGACAAGTGTAATAAGTAATAAATTTAATGCGGGTGTGTATATATCCATGATATTTGTGATACTGCGCTCCGTGCCAAGCTTGTGATTCTATTGTTCAACAGATTGTGTGTTGACAAAATCCTCTAAATTAGTATTATCAACATCCCTAAGATGTGTCTTTCAAGTTTTGGCAGTTGCCAGTTCTAGTTGGACACTTCCACGCTCGGCAGAATGATAGCTGGTTAATCAACAATTTAAGAATTAAACATTATAGAATAGTGATATTCAATAATGATGTTCAATAATTTTAACTATATTTAACTTATTATTATAAATCATACAATCATTTAATGGGTACTGTCTATTATATTAACAATATGTTAAAACATCGACAGTGATGGCTTTTCCCGTTTTAATTGATAGGTGGTCAAATATAAGAGACCCCACATCACAATTTTCGAAAGCATCAGAATTAGATTTTAAGGCAGCTGGTTCAAATCTATTTTTTCCTAGACTTCTGGTAAGAAAATAAACCCTAATCTTCATGTGGTTTCCCATGTGTCGTTTCAACTGCCATGCAGTTGGAAAGTTTTTTCTTGTTTACCTCTCTCTTTCCCTCCGTCCTGGCGGCACAGCCAACCATATGCCTCTTCTTGACATCAGTTCGGAGGAACTGGTTCCCACAAGTGGGACATGGTGGGACAACTGTCCATAAGTCTTTCTCCCATGTCCAGAACTAGTTCTGTGGCGGGATAACCCGGCCTGTTGGGCGTATTCACACCCACAAACCTCACATTTGACGGCCATCGCTAGTTGTACTAATATTCTATTTTCTCGATCGAATGCCGCCCCTGAATTTGGAGGAATTCTTTGTCAGCTTTTCTGACTACAGATTGAAAATTTTATTCTCAATAACTTAAGTTGAAGTAACAATATGCAGCCTTGTGTTGTGTTCCCTGTAACAATATATCACTCCTTGTGGAATGTTGAGTTTATAAAATTGGATTCCTTTTAGTATGCTTTGTATAATACCGGCTGTAAAGGAATATAGATAAATTAAGCTGTCGGATATACGACAAGATAAATCGTCGAAAAACAAACTCAGTTGAACTGTAAAAAGTTGCAAAAGAAGCTAACTCTAATCTCGTCTTCAACTTTTTTCTTAAGGCTGTATAAAAATTGCTGATGTTTCTGGTACTTTCTGGGGTGAAGGACTGACCCACGTGTGTAGGAGGGGTCTTGTTTTAAACTCCATTTCACAAAAAAACCAACTCATCTACTTCACAAGCTACACCACACGATGTTTCCATTTTCTTCTTCCACTTTTTATTAATGATATTATTGTGGTGACAAGTGTAATAAGTAATAAATTTAATGCGGATGTATATATCCGTGATATTTGTGATACTGCGCTCCGTGCCAAGCTTGATCACATTCATGATCAGATTTCCTCTAGGCATGCCTAACCCCCTTTCCATTAACATGGCTAGTTTTGATGACGGAGCAACAGGGTTGTTCTTGTTGAAGACCTTTCTTATCATCAATAGTGAAGCACACTGTGCTTCTTTGCCCCCATTTTCATGCTTGAACACAAGAAAAAGTTCTTTGGCAGTTAGCTTGTTTGAGTTAATCTTGTGAACTGTGGCAACAAACTTGTCCCGGGTCAAATCGTGAGCCCTCTTCGTTTGGGATGAGTGTGGTGCAACCATGTTGATTTGTATGAACTTACTGAAATGAATATTTGGATGACAATTATGCGTTATGAAATAAAAATTCTGACTAAGTACCTACATTTACATTTGATGTAGTTGAATTAATATTGAATGAAATGTGTTGACAAAACCCTCCAAATTAGTATTATCAAAATCCTTTAAGATGTGTCTATCAAGTGAGTGGTGATTCTTTAAATGAAACCTGTCTAAAAATATGTATCTACCAATCAATTTATTTATAGGGTGAGCAGTTGTGTGGTTTAACTTGCTAGCGTCTATCTTGGAAGTCGCACATGTTTTGAAACTAAATTCCGCTTTCCTATATCCTGTTTTATACAAATCAGATAAAATTAATTAATAAAATCAATATATTATTGAAGATCTAGAAGAAATCAGGATTATCAGTATTATTATTGAAATGTATCGTTTGTGTTCGCCACCTTGGCCATAAATCGAACCTGAAAATAATGTGGATAAAAAATAATGTAGTCTCCATGAAAGACAGCTAATGGGGAACAATCAGGACAGTTTTTATTTTCCTAAACAGATATTATTTTAGCAGGATACCAAATTTCAGCTTCATCAATGCAGTGCACCGCGACAAAACTTTGTAAATGGAGGGTATTAAAGAAAGGATCATCAAAGGATAGCTTTGTTTGATCTGTCAAATCAAAACTCCTGTGGGGATATTTTTTCATTTCATTATGTTTTGCAGTTGCCTTTTGTATGAAAATTGCAGGATCAATAAAGTTGAAATTTTTTGGTTCACTAATTGGTTTAACCATAGTCTTCAAATTTTCAATACGTTCTTCAAGTGGAATAGGATCCATTTTTCTTGTAATTTTGTTTAATGTTTTTTCTTTGCAACTTTGGTCAGGAACAGAGTTGTTGCAAATAACAAGTTTTTGATACTTAAGTTATTATTGAAGATCTAGAAGAAATCAGGATTATCAGTATTATTATTATTATCAAGATTATAACTATTATTCCTGTCATGTCTGAAAAGGCAAAAGTACAGGAGATTTTCATAGAGGTGGTAACGTATGACGTCACAGATTCAGGAAGGGACAAAAACTTGCGAATATAAACAATTCCATACGGACAACAACCACGAAGAACACCACTAGATTTACCAACAATACTAGAAAAGTTTTTTCTTAGATTTGTGTGTACTGTACTTACTTAAAGTACTTACTGTAGTAAGAATCATTTCCCGAACTCAGATTGATACGACTTATCTGGTGACGTGTCCCTCCTTTCGTTTACAGCTTAAGATTTTGGCAGATTTTCCTTATTTCTTTATTTATGTTCCGGCTCTTGATGTTCCGGCCATTAGTTTGAGTCGTTCTAACGGTATCTGGAATTCCTCAGGGCGGTTTCATAATTTTCTTTAAAATTTCTTCTAATTATTATTTGACTTGATCTAACTGCTCGTACTATCAAGCGTGATTTTCATCTTTCTGTTTCGTCGTTTCGATCAACCAAAGGAGAAAAATATTTGGGTATTAAATTTCAGACACAGTGTCTCCCTTTCTCCATCTCCTTACTTGATGGCCTTATTGAAGTTATGGTTCAGTAGTCTTAGGTACATGACCTGCCTTCCGTATGTTTCGTACTTACCCACGTGTGCAGACAGGATCTTGTTTACCAACTCCATTACATAGTCTAATGATTTCCATTTCCCTGGTTCGACACCTAGTCCTCCAGCAATATTTATTTTGATATAAAAACGAAACTATTTCGTTATTTTCTTTAAATTTACGAAATATTGTTAGAACTTTAGTGTGGTGACACTTTACAAATTTAATGAGTCAGTTAAAAACAGACATCGCTATCAAAACCTGTAATTTATATCATAACAAATATATAACAAATATATAACAAATATATCGGATATATCCGATACATATATAAAACGGTACATTTATAAAGCAATGAAAGGCATTAGTTTGGTCAAATCAAACAGAACATATGCTATCAGACTTTCAACTGACTAAGGTAGGGTTAAAACAGTTTCGACGCTAGCAACGATCCCCTTTTATAGCATCTATAGATTCTAAGAGTGTCTCTACGGAACCTCACAGGAACTTTTTCCTTGATTCCCTCAACTACCTGATGTCAGGAATTAGTAAAACAAATTCTATAGCTTCAAATTGTCTGACTTCATATCATCCATCTCTGCGGTAAACTCTGCGATTTTAAATAAGGACTTCAATCTCACGGTTTTTCTTCTTGAGAATGGATTTTATTTACAATCCTTTGCGTTTTTGTAGCATCTCGTCTTTCTCGTTTCTCTCTTTTATCTTTTTCGATGCTCTTATTGAGTCAGTTAAAAACAGACATCGCTATCAAAACCGGTAATAAATATTATAATAAATATATAACAAATGTTTACATACATATGTTATATACAATATACATTTGTGGCTGTTAACGGAACCGTGGCGGCAGAACTTGGCTTCGTCGGTCCACCAGATGTTTCCGATAAAGTCTTCGTTTGTGGCATCTTTCGGAAGGAACCAGTCAGCAAAGCGTACTCTAACTGGTGGATCCTGAGGCTGTAGAGTGTGGTGAACTGTCCAGCGATAAGGGTACAGTTTAAGTTCAGTCCTCAGAATGCGTTGCAAAGTCGTCCTAGGTATGTCAAGATTGGCCGAACGTCTTCTGGTCGATTGCCTGGGGTGGTCTGCCACAGATCCTACTATTATAGCCACAGTGTTCTCAAAGGTCACTCCCGTAGATGGTCCACCAGATGCATCCTTTTGTCGGTCGGTGACAACAAATATATCGGATATATTCGAACTTTATGCTTCCTGTGGGCTAAGTCTTATCCCCAAAAGTCTATTTGACTTTGGTATTTGACTTTGTACTTTCTTTTAGATCGTGGAGTGATGTCAAGTTTATCCAATAACTCGTCACTGAGTCTCCTCTTTTCTTTCATATAAACTGCTTTCTGAGCAGCCTTGAAATTTTGTGTCGCTTTCAATTTGTCGGTATCCAGACTGAAATAATGGCTTATGTAGAAAATTCTTTAAATATTATAATACAGTTCAAATATCTATTGTATATCCGAAATTCGGTAGGTTATCTACATTATTTTTCATAAAAGATTGTCATATACACAATATATCTGAGGTACATTTACATAATGTTAGGATTGTATCACCCGATTTAATTGTCTATATTGGCAATCGTATGTTGTTTTTGGTTTTTATTTTTCAAGAAATGAATAGACGCATTTTGATAACTGCACCAAGGTAGTAAAATTAATAGTGTTATATCATAAAGTAATAGTGTTATATCATAACATAAAGACGATATTATGTCTCAAAGGACTAAATTATTTTGATATAGGGATATGTCACAAAGGACTCACTCCCACCTGCTGTTGGCGGTCCACCACAGCAAAGTGGAAATATTATTTAAGTTAACTACGGTCAGCAAATCATTGTCCTCTTTGACTTTATTTAGTTCATGAAGTGGTCAGCTTTATGGCCAATCTTATGGCCTCTTTGTGTATCTTGAATTTTCCCCCCCGAAAGAGGGGTCGATACATAACGTCGTTCTTATTCTCAACCAGGAATTCCATTATCCCCTGTATGGTTTCTTGCATTAACTTCTCAATCTTCTCCATGACCGCTTCTATGGTCTCAGTCCTTTCCAATAGTTTTTTGGGGTTCCAGATCCCCAGGAGATCTTTTCTGATCTCGTTCTGGTCCGCTATGGACACGAATGCGTGGACAGGGATGTATGGGGTTTTCCGCCACAGCATGGCGACTGGCGAGAGGGTGATATCCCGGTTTAAAGAAGTTCGAAGGCGGGGTTTGTGCCCAGGGGCACATGCCGGCCCATATGGCCTCGTGTTTCCGTAGCCTCGCTTGCTCAGGGGCACCTGGTTGAATCATATGATTAGTTGTCTGTATCAGAGATCGTTTCCATCAGTTTCGAAGCTTTCTGTGATTGAGTATGACCATGATATTTAGCTAAATCGTTCAAATTTCTTCTTCAACTCCTCCACCCTATTAACCATAATTTCGAATCGGGCGTTGATACCACTCCCTGAGTTGGAAAAGTAATTTAGCATTAAAGAATTTTTGAGAAAGAGCTTCAATATAATAGCTTGAAGCAATTACCCCCAGGGCAAGTGGATTAACCAACTAATTGTATAATTGATAAATGCCCAAGGTGATAAAACATTTTTTCCAAGAAGTGCTATAAAATTTACCAAGTAAAACCCGAGGTCGATATGAAGGATTTCTGCTTTACTTCATAAAACTCACTTGTTTTGTTATAAAAGATATCCTCACGATCCTTGTAAGCATTTGCAAGAATGGCTGCGTGGTTAGGCGTTAGCTTGTTAGTGTCACTCATATCTAAAATCGATGTAATTATATAGAAGTACACACTTAAACTTATATGAACGTATAAGTGTCAACATTACATTTCAGTAAATGTTACATTCATCGGTTTGAAGAAAAAACCTCTTCATTGCATACCAAAGATGCCTATATAATCAGAGAATTTCCTGATATGGTTATATCATATCATATAATAAATTGCTTTCATCTATACATATATACACTATACAGGTTATATCATAGGTTATATCACAGGTTGTCTTTTAAAGATGTACCTGAACGATTGTTGTATTACTCTCCCCATGTCCGCCCCTTATTCTGTTCCATCCTTGAGAACATCTCCTTAAACCCCTCTTTAAAATAACCATTGATTGATATAAATAATGTAAATTTTCAAACTTTGATTCGATAATGCTTAAGGGGGGGGGGGGCCAATGGATATTTTTTTGTGAAACTTGATTTCGAGATAGCAGTTGACCAACAAACTAAGACCAGTGACCGAACTTTTGAGGGGGTCCCAGACCCCAACCGCCAAACGGTGCGCGCAGGGCAGCCACGCCCATATTTGGTCCAAATTAGGCCCAATTTAGCCAAATACCCTGAACATGCCCAAAACTCAAGTTTATGGTGCTCTACTTGTAGCTAGTGGTCTCTTGAACTCGTATATGAAATTTCATCAAGATTGGACGAAAAATGACTGAGTTATGAGCCAAAAACCATATGCCCATATTTGGGCATACGCACCAAATTTGGTAGATTTCGTCCCATAAATTGGTCAAATATCAATATTTCTGAATGAAACTTACTTTATATGAAAGGTAAGCCTAAACTACATATTATCTGTAAGTTATAGCTTTATATTTGTTTAAATGTGGATACTAAGGCGAAAAAACCACAAAAAATGCACTAAATTGCCCATATCTCGGTTCGCGATATTCGCGGAATTGATCTCATTAAAATTGTAACAACTCAATCAGTTTTCAAAATTTTTGCATGAAATTTTCGGAATCGACTCGAAATCGCATTTCCACCTTATTTTAAATACAGATTTTTTATTTAGGCCTCAAAAAAAATTTGGCGGCCAAATTCCAAAATTATCTCACAAAAATTCAGAATTTGGCCGCCAAATTTTTTTGGAGGCCTAAATCAGAAATCCGTATTTAAAATAAGGTGGAAATGCAATTTCGAGTCGATTCCGAAAATTTCATGCAAAAATTTTGAAAACTGATTGAGTTGTTACAATTTTAATGAGATCAATTCCGCGAATATCGCGAACCGAGATATGGGCAATTTAGTGCATTTTTTGTGGTTTTTTCGCCTTTGTATCCACATTTAAGCAGATATATAGCTATAACTTACAGATAATATGTAGTTTAGGCTTACCTTTCATATAAAGTAAGTTTCATTCAGAAATATTGATATTTGACCAATTTATGGGACGAAATCTACCAAATTTGGTGCGTATGCCCAAATATGGGCATATGGTTTTTGGCTCATAACTCAGTCATTTTTCGTCCAATCTTGATGAAATTTCATATACGAGTTCAAGAGACCACTAGCTACAAGTAGAGCACCATAAACTTGAGTTTTGGGCATGTTCAGGGTATTTGGCTAAATTGGGCCTAATTTGGACCAAATATGGGCGTGGCTGCCCTGCGCGCACCGTTTGGCGGTTGGGGTCTGGGACCCCCTCAAAAGTTCGGTCACTGGTCTTAGTTTGTTGGTCAACTGCTATCTCGAAATCAAGTTTCACAAAAAAATACCCATTGGCCCCCCCCCCCCCCTTAACAAGTAGCAAATACCTCATTATATCAGGAACTGTTTAGACGTCCGCAGTCTGTGTTTCAGTTTGAGTTCCGCCATTGAACCATTAATAGCTAACCAGGTACTTTTTGCCACCCTTGCATTGTACTGGCAGACGTTGTACTGACAGGGAATAGGGTCCTGGTTGCATGAGCTGTTGTGTCTGGACAATGTAGCGGAAGAGTTGAATGACGCTCCGCATTTTCCTATAAAATATAATATACTGTTGTATCTGTTGCTGTTTTTGCAAAGGAACGCAACACGACAGCCATCTCCAAATTATAATAAAGTAATATAAGAACTAACAGCCTCAATGAATGTTTGTAAATTGAATTGGGTCTTCCTGTGTTACTCTTCTCTTCTTTATCTTATTACTCAATAGCACATTATATTATATTGTGATGTTACTACATTATTAGCGATAATAATTGCTTCAGGATGAGCGAAGTAAGAATTGTTGGACACTTTCTTCATTACTACTGTCCTTTCTTTTTAGGGTACTGCAATACCCTGAACATCACGGGTACCCTCGAGGAGCATTGCATCGAAATGAGCTGATTGGTGTTTCTAGTGGTTCAAAACGAAACGGAGGATGTCCTTGTTCGACGGAGGACTCTGACAGGAAACACTGTCACACGTTCCATCAATAAAGTGTCTGCCAACTTCATTACAATATTAAGAAAACTATCGAGTAAAGCCTGAGCTACAGCCTCCTTGACCTCGTCAACTGTTTTCACTTACCCGTCAGAAACCTCAAAAATCTGGAGATGAATGAATTTTATTTTCTTTTTTATTGAAAGCTTGGGTAGGAGCTGTAGGGCCCCAGCCAAAGTGAACATATTATGTTTTTCCAGCCAAACTGAACAAAAATCTTTTACTTTCTATGACTCCTTGGATTATAACATTTGCTTTCTGTACTAGAAATAAATTCAATGACTGAATATTCGTGTCTTCTGGATGAGAGTTATAACATCGTAGTTTTCCCTTTGGATGAGTCTGTTGCGTGAACAATGATATTACTATCACTTTTTTTCGGATTAAGCCAGGTATGACACCGGCGAATTAGAACTATTCTGACACTTTCCTTTCTTGACCACCTAATATAAATAATTTATTTGTTCATTGGAAATCATATTAGGTTTAAATTATATGGTTACCAGGAACTGAAACCCGCAGTTCCTCCGAATTGCTGGAAAGTAAGTGGTGACATTATGAGTGGAATCGCAGTATATTGTGAAATTCCCATTTTTTTTTCAGCATCAAAAATATCAAATTTAGAGTATTATTATTTAATCAAGAAACTAGATAAACTATACCTCCATTATACTGAAGCTCTAGTTGTGGACACAACAAGATACCCTCGCACAAGATTATTCTCAATTTTCTTGTTGTGTCCACAACTAGAGCTTCAGTATAATGGAGGTTCTCAATCTCTTGTTGAATTCACTTCTTGACACAATGAAACTACAAGTATAAATATAATAAATGTAGAGATAATTGATCAGCAATAATACTCTAGTATTATTGCTGATCAATTATAGATAATACCAACTAACTATATAGGATTATGTATAGGTCAGTCGGTTGTATACTTATATAATATTCCTGATATATTATATTTCACAGATTATACAGATCCACAAAACACAGAATTATCTTTGTCAGATGGGTTCTTCTGATGTTCAATAGCTGGTTCTTCTGCTGGAGATAACTTGTTTCTTCTGGTGATAACTTGTTCTTGTGATGAACAACTTGTTCGCTTAATACTTGCCAACATGCAGAGTATCTTCCAGAAGAATAATGATACTTTTTGCAGGCTATCGAGGTTATTTTTACAGTTTCGTTAAAGAAACTAGGAAAGTCCTCATCGTCTATACACTATAGGTATACATCCATCGCAGTTTATTTGGTTGTCTTCTTTCCTTACAGTACTCTTACACCTTGGACATCTGTCCAACTCTACTACCTTGATGTCGGATAGTTTTTGTACTTCCCATCCGTTGTATAGCTCCCAGTTACCTGACAAGTTTACTTTACATAACAGTTAAGAAAGTACTCTATTCAGCAACCCAACAAGCTCTAGGTTAAAGAAAATAGTAAGTAACAAAATCACGATTTCAACTAACTAGTCTATGTGGTTCTATAAGGAACGATAGCCAAATAATGAAGATACTAACCTCTTGTCCCTCCATCTGCCTTGCGAGTTTTTAAAATTTTTTGTCCCAGATGGGAAAGTTAAGAAAACTCTGTTTGAAAGGTGTGTTTTAACAAATTGTTACTTTCATGTAGCCATCCAATAGGGTAATTTTTGAGAGTAATCCAATGACAGTTATATTTGTCATGCTTCAAGTATATTACAAACTAACAAAAGGTGTACAAACAAAATTGGGATAAACTGGATTAATCTGTTAACAATTGATCCGCTGTATTTATACATACCTCCTTAGATAGGTGTGAAAAACTAATTATGATAAAAGTTAGTACTCCTGTAATTTTCATTGGATAACACAATTTCAGTCAAACTCAATTATATTAGCTCATTTTATCTTAAAAACGAAGTAGAAGAAAATCTTTTACTTTCTATGACTTCTTGGATTATAACATTTGCTTTCTGTACTAGAAATAAATTCAATTAGCTCATTTAAGATCCTATAGCGGCGCAACAGCTTGTTGCAAGCTTCGATGCCGCCCTCTGATACTGTTCCCAAACCATGGTTGTCATTTAAGGCAATGAGATCCCAAGTGTGTCCAAGCAGTTTGTGAACTGAAGGTGAAATCTTTACCTTAGGGGGAGGGTAAGTGGTGAGAATCAGCTTATAGGTTCCTCCACGTGGAGGGGGAGCAGGCCTTTCCTGCTTGTTCACAAGGGCCAGCCTCGGCTTTTCCTTTTCCCTTAAACGTTTCCGGATTTTGTTCTGTATGTTTGGTTGCCGCATTTGTTTGGGGCTGGCTTTTACACCAGTCAATGTTTACTCAAAATATATAATAATTGTAATAATCAATATTAATCCCCGAAGGGCACGCAAATTACATGCCATGAAACTCATAGTTATTTCGTCTAGATTTTATCAGTTGATTCTAATGACCCTGATCTGCAAACACATTTAAAAGCTTAAACGTTTATATAAAATTCTTTACTTGATAATACTGTCGTAGGTGTTTTATCAGTAGTAGTAGCAAATTCCAAGTCTGCTTCTTTGATCTTTGCTTCTTTAAGTGTCCCCATGAATACAGGCTCCGGCCTGACAGTATTACCAGCTCCTATTTGCTTGGTCCAATTTTCTTTACTTAGGGTAAATCCCCTAAGTTCAATCCCCTTTCTCCAGATTATCTGGGGATTTCTGCTAATTTGAGTCTAATTTTGAACTCCTTTTGCCTTTCTCTGGCTCTCTCTTTAGTTTCCTCCCAGTATTGTGAAGTTATCCTCTGCAATGTAGCAGAGAACGTCCCAAAAATTGTGTGGGAGGATATTTTGTATAGTCATTTTGGCAGTTGCCAAAATGACATTTTCGGTTATAATCTAACACTTTATTATACAACAATGAATCAGTGTTATCAATTGATATGCAATAAAACGCAGTATCCTCACTTTATCCTCTTTTATCCTCCTCAATTTATATAGTTTGAACCGTACAATTGTACAATTGTACAAACTGTATAAAAATGAACGCATACAATTGTTTGTGAAAATCAGATCGGTATATCGAGATTATTCAAAAACCACAATCTCCTCATCTCCTCTCTCAAAGTCTCAACTCTTCCAGCTTCCTCTATGCGCTATATCTTCCTCATGCTGCCATAAATCCTTCACTATCCCTGCTAAACTCTTTCATCCCCGGGAGAATTCTCCCGCTCTATTCTTAGTATAAAATTCTATCATCTTCTTCCTCTCTAGTGTTATTCTCCCTTTTCCATGCCACCGCATCTCCCTCCGTTATCCCATAACACTTCCTTAGCCGTTAACTCCAACCTTATCTTATATATCCGATATTTAATTTGTTGCCTTGCCGGGCTTGACATACATGCTAATTGAAAACAAATTTAAATACAAATTGTTTATTATAAGCTGAAGTACTGAAGTACTGATAGGAACAATTTTAAAGGTATGAAAATGTGAAATTATATATATTGCACGCAATAGGTAAGTACTGATGGCCCAAATCAACTGAACATATCCTGAACAAGTTACACAAGAAAATTAAGCTCTCCCCCTATTAGAAACTATCGTTCAACAATAAATTTCGAAAGTATTGTGCAGTAAACTCGTGCTAATACCGGTATGCCGGACGACGCACCTATTGTGTCTAACTTCAGATAGTGTGGCTCTATCCATACATCTGTCTCGGATGGATTTCTCTTTCTGAAGAGATTTTTGGTTTAATCTCGCAGAATATTTTGGTAGTACATTATTATCTATGAAGACATTCCTATTGGCTATGCTACAAAAAGCCACTGTTGCATGCTAACAGCCTAAGTCACTACTCACTCTTTTATACGAAACTCGAAAGGCTTAACTGAGATCATAATATAATAGTAATAGTAATAGTAATAGTACTATGTTTACAGTATGCACTGAAGTCTGAATGGGCACCCCTCCTGATCTGACCCTCAATTAAGTTTCAATTGAGATCCAATCATAAATAAAGCTTATCAGCTATATGATAGTGATGACTTACAGGTGGAACCTCGTGTGGCTTTTCCTGTTGCTTTTTGTGAAGCCATTACCGGTTTGGCCTTTCGTTACCACAAAGGGTTTTTTGGATTACCTCCGATTGGAAACAAAACTCCCCAATCATATAGTTATAGAGATGTTGATCTAGCCACTTGTTTCCGAGTGTACTCATGTGCAATCCATCTGATTTTAAAAATCCTCCAAATAAATTAGACCAATTGCCCCTACGACATATTAGCTCATTTAATATTAAAAACGAAGTAGAAGAAACTCTTTTACTTACTATGACTCCTTGGATTATAACATTTGCTTTCTGTACTAGAAATAAATTCAACGACTGAATATCCGTGTCCTCTGGATGAGAGTTATAACATCGTAGTTTTCCCTTTGGATGAGTCTGTTGCGTGAACAATGATATTACTATCACTTTTTTTCGGATTAAGCCAGGTATGACACCGGCGAATTGAAAACTATTCTGACACTATTCGTGACATTATGAGTGGAATCGCAGTATATTGTGAAATTCCCATTTTTCTTCAGCATCAAAAATATCAAATTTAGAGTATTATTATTTAATCAATGAAACAAGATAAACTTGTATTATATAGAGTAAATGAGGAAAGGGATTACCCTCGTAGCAAAACAATGTCCATTATAAGAAAGAAATTGCTTAGGGCATCCAATCGGCATTCGAAATGAAACAATAAAATGCCAGATTTTTATAAAACCACAAGTTATAATGACATTCATTCTTATCTACTCGTTATTGCTATTCAAGTGTTTGTTTTTACACAGACAACTTGAACAATCAACATATAATGAGTCGTGGTAAGAGTCATAAGGAAATGAGCTCCAGATATAGGAGCGCAAAATAGCGCAAAAAAAGTGGATTTAGAGAAGGTGCTCAATGTGACCACCGCCTCGGCTCTTCAGGACGTCCATCCTCTTGATGGACGATGTTGATCAAGAGGATCCTCTTGATCCTGGAATCACTAGTGTTATTAACAGTGTTGTTAACAGTGTTATTAACAGTGTTGTTAAAAGGTCACTAGTGTTGTTAACAGGTCCCTCCATTCTTGGCAGTTCCTTCTCTTTCTTGGAGTTCTGACGATATGTTGAAGCAGGAACGTCTTCACTGACCCCGAACAGTATATTTTGCCATTCTGATAAGTGTAGAGGGACAACACGTATCCAATCCTTCGTCATGCAATGGTCTCCCTACGTGCCGTTTTTTAGCGAGCATGAAGTGACGACTGTAGACCCAGGTAGAATGTGGTGGCCGACTTGGAGACATCTAAAAAGGCCTGCCGCAGAATCGACTGCTATATCGGCGACTCTCCTTGAATCATGGCGGTCCCCATCACTCGAACACAGTAACAGTACGTAATATCACCAAATACTCCTGTTTGGGCACTATTGAAGAATTTGAAGTCCGCAAACTGGGTAGAAGCAAATGTGCCAGGAGGCACAATCCCTGTGAGCACCGAAACTATAGGAACAAATCTCCTCGAGAAATCAAAATGAGCAGGGTTTGGTCCAAAAAGGAAGTTGGTAAGTGGCGCAGCTAGTCTTTGTATAAACGTTCATTTAGAGCATCCCAAAATGCTTAAGGTAATGCATAGTTTTGAAATGAGTACCAAAAACTCAGCAAGATAACTATTAACTATGCTCCTTTACAGTTTAAAAACTACAAAAATTAATTGTATGAAGATATTACATATTATATTGAAATATTAACCTCCGACCAATTTTAAAAGATTTATAATACTACTTAATATGATGATTTTATATAAACTACTAGGATCGACAACTCCTCCGTGCTCGCGACCATTTTTTTCGATCCGGTGGAACGTCTCCGCTGTCTATGTACGTCTGCTCTTGGAGCTCTTCACTCCACTCCATGTCCTAGAAATCGAGAATGTTGCTCAGTCTCAACTCATTCAGTACTATATAAATCCACCAGGTACGCATACCACCACTTTATTAAGTGCAGTACTATTGGTACGAATATAAATCGACTACCGCATCCAGTACAATAAGGTGCGGCCTCCTCTTTCCTCCCGCTAGTTCAGCTGCTGTTGTAAAAGAAAATTAATGAGAAAAATTAATACGACAACTAAAAATGTCTGCATTGAAATAGAAGCATCGGTCCGCTTATATTCGACATCACGACATGATTGATGGAATTGTTCGGATCTCTTGTACTTGAAGCTGACTGTGAAGAATGCGTTTATCCCGGATTACGTTGCAAATTCGGGTGATGTTCTGGTGATGTTCTGGTAATGTTCTCTCCCTGGTCAATCTCTGCTCGTGGTGGATACGGCCTGTTCTTTGGAAAATTTCTGACAATATGCCCAGTCTCCTTGCAGCTGAAATTAAATATATTCCATTATCCTAACTTTTGTTCCTTTGATTTGTTTTGTATAACATTCTGATTAATTTAGTCCTATCTTTTTTATTTGATAGAGTTTATGAACACAAAATATTAAAAAATAGAATAAGATAAATGACTTTAAAACTTTATTTTAGTTATATTACACTACTTATATTATAAAATTATCTTTTTGGCCACCCTCATATGCTTGGTTTATTGGTTTACTGGTAAAGCCCGGTGTGTGTGAAATATTTTCTTCCTCTTTAGTATTTCTAATCAGTGGCCTCATATCGGGGTAAAACTTTATGTAGTCATCCCCCGTTGTAAGAAGCCTGTGATGCTTGTTCCTAACACCTTCTACACGTTCGCGTTGAGAAGAAAAAATCGAGAAAGAAGATGATCTGACAAAATCAAACAAAAATTATTTAAGAAAAGAAATGATGTTACCCACTATCTGTATTATACATTATAAGCAATAACTTTTCTATGGTGTCATGTGGTGGCTTGGGTTTCGACCCACTGAACTGTCTCTTCATAAACCTGCAAGTGTGTTTGAAATGTTTGTATGTTCAATTGAGACTCCAGTTGCTATGAATAAAAACCCAGGTTCATCCTGGAAAGAACATTATTGTTATAATTCAGTATATAATAATAAACTCAACTAATATACAAAATAACGAATAAGAGGTCTACATACAAGACGCCACTAGTTAAACTTTTAACCCCAAAGATTTCTTCGCAGTATCTGGTTTTCACATAGGAACTTCTTTCCCACAATCATCATCTGAGCATTTTGCTATGTGTGGTTTTTCTGCAAGTATAGAGAAAAATTTCCAAACACCTGACTGACGTTCACGCTCATTCCCAACCATGGCCGCTAAAATAATGAAATGTTAACTTGTTAAAAACGCTTTACAAATACGCTAAGTGCAAACAGTAACTAGTAGAATTAGACGACAAGTGGTGGATACGGCCTGTTCTTTGGAAAATTTCTGACAATATGCCCAGGCTCCTTGCAGCTTAAATTAAATATATTCCATTAGCCTAACTTTTGTTTCTTTGATCTGTTTCGTATAACATTCTGATTAATTTAGTCCTATCTTTATAACATATTACATAAGGTTCGGTACAGTTTGCAACTAGTAACTATAGCTTCAAATTTCAATTGATTTTTTATTATAAAATGTACGTAAATGTATTTATGAACTCATATCACATGTTTAGGCTGAATCCCAAGTTTTTGAAGAGTTTAAGATGTAGAATGTACGATGAATATTGAATTGGCAGGAAATTTGATGTGCTTGCTAACAAAATAGTGGATTAAAAGATAATAACGAATATAAATTACGAAAATGAATAAAAGTATAACATTGAGACTTGATTGATGTTCAACATCAGATGTTGTTAGATTTATCATTTATTGACGATATAATAAACACGTATATCATAAAATAAAATTCATAACTGACAATGAATCATCAGCTACTAGCTAGTCACTAATGCCCTGTGGCCTGTGCCAGGTGGTGTTTGTGGGGGGCTGGTAGGAGGCTGGTGGGGGGATTAGTTTAGCGTCACTAGCTCGTTAAGTGTGCTCTCCCGCACCTGAAACAGTGACAATATTTACACTCTAATACCCTATACAACTATTTATTCATATTCAATGGTTGAATGTTACACATGTAAATTTACATCAATCAAATAATAAACTAATTCACATGTTAATAGATTAACTTACTAATTTCTGGAGTTTACTCATGAGTCTGTCGTTGAAGCATAATCCTTTTTTGCCGTTCTCTAACTCTAGGTGGCTGTGTAAAGGAAAATATTGATAAGAATAGATCCTGTTTAGTGAAATAAACTAACGGATCTCTATTACCAATCTCGATCTGTTACTATTAACACCGCTATCCGATTTCGAAAAGTGATAACATGTAGTTACATGATTTTAACTTATAAACACTTACAAATAGGGTTTCCCCGTGGTGCGGTTCTTACGCTCTAATATCACCTTTACCAACCCTTGGTTGGTCGATTCCGTTACAGCAGTGGAAGTAGACATTCTACAAAAATATGGTTAAAATATATGCAAATCAAAGAGGGGTATCAAAGTTTTGTAATACCACAATTGAAAGAACCAAAAGAAATACAGTAAAATAAAGCATCGATTCCCAGTCGTTCGTTCCTTTCGTTCTAATATCGTCCCGACCCTGGGATTATCGATCTCCCGGTTCATTGTACTAACGGAGTCGGACATGCTTCTGTAATTAAAATAGATACAAATCAAGGTTTTAATTGAAATTTAATAACCTGCAAGGTGCACTTTGTGCTCATACTAAGTTTTAAATATAATGTTAGTTAGATTATAGATCTCATAATATACAATTAACATTATTATGTACACAAACATTCAACCGATGAAGTCCAACGGATTTAAAAAATTTACTTTATGGAACGAAGAAACTGCGCGCAGTCTGAGGGTATTCGTGTAAATACAGCACCTTACATCTAACAATAACACATATCCCATGTGGACACATCACTGTGAAAAGTCCCTTACCCTTCCCACCTATCTGAACGAACTTCCTAGTAAAAGAATAATGATCGGTGTTATGATATATTATTCGTTCTACCCGTTTTTTTTTTCAAGAAGCTTTTTTGTCCAATTTCAGGCAGAAATCCAAATACTGAAGTTAAAAACTTTTTCCTCTTCGTTATTTTTAATGGACATTATTTACTGACATTTACTAAGCTATACTGACATCAGTTCCCTCATATCATGGTTAAATCTTATGTAATCGCTTTTAGTTTTAGATAATATAGTCTGTGATGCTTGTTCGTAATATCTTCAACGCGCTCCTTACTGTAATATCTTTATTAAAGGTAAAATACAAATTAGTGCTGTAACAATGTCCTTGCCAGAACGTCCTACCAGAATTGCAACCAATTAATCAGTCAACTATGGGTGATAAGCCTGAGTTATTTAAGTAACTATTAAAAAGGGAGATTTAAATTTCGAGGTTCCTACACTTACCATTCCTTACATTCTTTACATATCACAGAAAAACATCATATCTGAAGAAAAAATAATGGCGAAAAGAAATGATAACAGACAGTTAAGAGAAGAAAAAGAAAAAATAGCAAAGAATCGAAAAGAAAAGAATAGAAATGAGTAAAACTAATAGAAATAAAATGAATGAAAATAACACAATGTTAATCTAATTGCTATATAATTGATCTTAACTATTTGATTTTAATACATTTTAGCACTGTCAGTACTAGCAATAGGAATAATTGTTAAGTTATGCCTATTTTAGTAGTAATAGGTACGTTATCGTTCTTCTTCTAGTCATTACACAATATCTAGAAGCCTTGCTGGAAGGAGGAGTTTCGATTCTGGCCACCTGCTGGCCGCTGGGCCACAGGCCGAACCATCCGTCTTCTTCTGGCTTTTTATCGCTGCCCCAACACTGATAAAAGGGTAATCCCTGTAGCCCCTACCAACCCAAGAAGTTTTCTGTGACTCACCTTCAGTTTCTCTGAAATGTGAAATTCGTTATGGTACAGCGACCATCTATCATTAAACGATCTCGAGCAGGAAATCAGAACAACTTTTGGTATCAACGGTTGTTTTAGATTCTTGTAATTGTAGTGCTCCTGTACTTCATACGAGCGATAATATGATGCTGCCATCGGCTCAGTGGCCCTGCCATCTTGGTCTTCCTTATTAAATTAAACTAAGATTCTTTATCTGACTCGACCAGTTCTTGGGCCGGGTGGATGGTGTCAGGGGCCGGTGTCGGGGGCCGGGTGGGCGATGGTCCAGCTTGTTAACTTTAAATGGATCACTATGCAATGAAACACACCAGTTGTTTCCCTGACAGTCTTCTCACTTACAACAACATTCTTGTTGTTAGACAGTTTGACTGATGGTCCAGGCTGGGACAATGCCTCGTCAAAACTAGGTTTATCAGACATTTCTAGAAGTATACAGTATGGTTAGTAAAGGTTCTGAAGACAAGACCGAAACGAATTTGATCAAGTACAAACTAACAATAACACTCCTAGTAATATTGATAAAAATATTCACAAGCATATAAAAATTAAATGTAGATTTAGATGGTTTAAACTCCTTTTCTTGGAGTGTGATGATGCTAAGCCAAAGCCACCACTTTTTGAACCACTCTATAAAACGATAAGATAACATGATAAATCAGTGAGTCAGTAAATTTTATAATACTGTATGAATATTTGACAATTTGAGAATTTGACAATGAACTGTTTAGAATTGTGTTCCAATAATAAACATTGTATTCAAAGTTTTTAATATTGTGTGTGTAGGATTCTAATAATCTGAATAATTTGACCGGACCTCTTTCTGTTGGGGGCTGGGCGGCGGGCGGGGTATTCGGTTGAGCCGCTTGTACGGCTTGGCTTCGGGACAGTTCCAACCTTCTTGCAGCTGAAATTAATTATTCCATTAGCCTTAATGTTGTATCTTTGATTTGTTTACTACACACATTGTGGCTAGACATCGGTCACCTCAGCGATTGTGAATGATAGAATATAAACATACAAAACAGACTAGAATTAGTAATTACAACAAACTAACCGGTAACAGGTGCGCTGCCTCCTCGGCTTACTGGAAGCCTTTCATGGTGCAGCTGTCTTCAGGTTAACCACGCTACAATTTTGAATTGTTATATTCATCTTTGATCTTATATCCTAGTAGTAAATAATTACATATTAAAAGCCTCTGATAAATAATATGCATGATCAATTACTCTTCTTTCTTTAAATCATATCGTAGAAGAACCCTCCATACAATTTCTTACTAACAACTAATCTTACTCAAGCACAACGAAATTATAAATTATTCCAAATGTGGGCGTGCACTAGCGTCTTCTGGTCATACTTCTTTTTTATACCCTCACAACATCATCATCTTGCTGTTAAAAACACGTACTCTATCTCCATCCATGTCCCACTGAACCACCGCAGAGAATTTAGAACTGGATATTCCTCTCCTGAATCCAAATTGCATAGGGTGAAGAAAGGATTCGAGGTCAAGAATCAAGATCGATCTTTTTTCCACTTTATATTAAAAAGAAAATTGAAATTTCGGGGTTCCTTACAATTACCATTCCTTACATTTACTCATCACAGAAAAACATTATATCAGAAGAAAAATAATGATAAAAAAGAAATGATAACAGACATCTTTGAGAAGATAAAGAAAAAAGTGACAATAAGAAAGAACAAAAATAAAAGAATAGAAATTAGCATACATAAATAGAAATGAAAGAAAACAATAGAAACGAACAGAATTGAATAGAAATAAAATGAAAAAGATTACATGATGTTAATTTAATCGTTATATTATTGATCTTAACTATTAATTGGATTTAACACTAGTTTGAATAGAATGCATTATCGGTTAAAGGGCTTCCACCTCTCTAATAATCTCAGTCATTTTTTTCGTCTGAAAACTTTCCTGGAACTTTCTTGTTGGTTGTAATCCTGTATACTTTTCCGGAGGAATTCCCTCCAAGAAATGAACTCCTTCCTTACCACGACGTCTTCCTCTTCCAGCCACCTTCAGTTTACAATATAACTTATATTGTTAAACTTTTAAGTAACTGTGAAAATAAAAACTGAAAGAAAAATAACTTATGATATCAAGAAAAGAAAATTTAATTCTTATAAATGTGTATAATGTGTATGGCAAGTTTTTTATGCTCGACTAAAGTTCTATTTTTAAATATATTGATACTTTTAAATAAGAATATCATATTTAAATGAGCGAAATGACTCCGCTTACTCTGTCTCCATGTACACGCGGTTTATTAAACCGCATATTTCCTCCATTCTCGTGCCGTCATCCAAGTATACTCGGAACAGGTTGTCCTCACTCAATGTTAAATTTGCGGTTGTCATATCTGGAAATATAGGCAAATTTCCGTCTCAACGTATTCTTAAGAGAATTGCTGTATCAAATTTTCATTTTCGACTCTGGTTTGACCTTAAGACAAAGAAGCGATGCTCAAGTAAAGATCTATTCAGCTGTAAATGCTCAACTAATATAAAACAATGGTAGAGTAATATATCAGATAATGAACGTATGAACATTATCTGAACCTATGTCTAGCACAAGTGCAATGTAAAAGCCTTCGACAAAAGCCTCTTGTATTTTCTTTTCCTCTTCTGATTCTTTTTTGTTCAAATCTGGTTCTTCGACTGGAAAAATAGATAAATACAGTTATTACAAAACTTGTACGCATTGAATATTGAATAATTTATATCGGCTCATTTGTAAGTCTAAAGGCGATATAATTTCCTATTTTCCATCCTTCCTCCCACCCTATCCCCTACTTCTTTCTACAATTTCCTATTTTCTGTCCCTTTTCCCCTCCTTTTCCTTACTACTTTCTATCTCAGAAAGTAACCCCCCTATTTTTTCAGATGTCTGGACGACATACTGCTGGAGAAATACCAGGACTCTGATGGTGGCAGTGATGGTGAGACTGGTGAAGCTGATGAGTCAGATGATGAGGTTATGGAGGTGGAGGATGCCCCCAAGATAGTCTTCACTTCTAAGAAGAGTGTGGATTCCACCAACGTTGATGAAGGTTTGTACTTTATCAGTTTACTGGGTTATCTATTTTCTATTACTATTTTTTGTCTAAGATTTAATTTTACTCTCAAAATTAGATAAACTAGTCACTAGTGTTAAAGATTTATGGGTAGTGATTTATTTACTTCTTTATACGTTAGTTATTAGATTGTTCAATCTCTAAAACTTTCATCTGATTTCTTGAAATATTGAAAACCACACCTTCAGAGAGCGTCTCGTTGAGAGAAGTCCTGGCTGAGGAGAAAGAGTCCGATTCTGAGGAGGAAGATGGGAGTGCTAAAACAGACGAGCCAGAAGCTAAAAAGGTAATTAAATAATTACTTTTAGCACTCTTTAATTTCATATCTATATTTCTTGTCACTAGTGCAATGTACATGTGTACACAACTCTCATCTAAATTAAACTTCCTATCCAGGGGAAGAGTTTCTTAAAACGTGAAAAGAAACGAAAGAAGGAAGAAGCAGAAGAAGAGATCAGGAAGATAGAAATGAAGAGTAACTCATCTTCTCTTGAGACTGAAGACGATTTCGAGAGGTACATTTAACTTGCCTTTGTTGCACTTTATATAAAAACCATGCTTTATTCACGTATTCACACGAGTGCAAAATTAACCGGCAATTTTCTTGTGCCATGCTGCTTCATTTTATCAGTGGGTATTTCTAATCATATCAAATAATTGAACTTACAGCAACAAATTTAATTGTTATTATTATTGTTAATTATATTAATATTATAAATTAGGGAGGTAGCGAGTAAGCCCGACAGTGGAGCTAGCTGGGTGTGCTACATGGCGTACTGGCTCGGACTCGGCAATGTGGACAAGGCTAGACTCACAGCCAAACGAGCACTGGATACCATCAACTATCGGTAAGAAGAGCACAGAAATCAATTTGATATTTTATATACACCGATGAACATTAAACAGTTTCAAAGCAGTGTCGTGTAACTTTTTAACTATTACTGCACTGTATCATCTATAGATCTTTGCCCATTTTCCCTATTTACTCCTCATCTTTTGGTCAAATGCAATGGGCATGGGTTGCCCCTCCCCAGGCCATAGTGATTACAGCGATCAAATATTTCCCATTCCTCCCAGACTAGAAGAAGAGAAGCTGAATGTATGGTCGGCCCTGTTTAACTTAGAGAACTCGTTCGGTACCCACGAGGGGCTGATGGCAGTCTGCAAGGATGCGGCTGCTGTCAACGACAGTAAGGCTGTCTTCCTCCGGCTTGCTGCTGTCTTGGACAAGTCTAAGAAATACCAGGTAAATTGATGGTTGTTTGTGTGTATTCGCCGTTCTGAGATTAAGTCCAAGATCAGAATAATGCATGACATTATAACGACATAACACGTGATTATATGACGTCACAATGTCACTTCCCCAGGAATTGGACGACGTGTACAGCTCGGTACTGCTGAAGAAGTACAAGAGAGCGAGGAAGGTTTGGTGCAACTACTGCTCCACTCTCGCCACCCAACAACGTCTAGATGAGATGAGAGAGCTCCTCGCTAAAGCTCTCAAATCCTTACCCAAACATAAACGTAAGTTTTTAAGTCACGCCTTGGCATGTCGTAAACACCCGAATTAAGATTATGGGGTTGGACACCCCAATTGTGTTTCTTCCCCTGTTACGATATATAGACCGATCCTAAATCATCCAAACAACCACAATCCTATCTCCAGATATCAGGACGATATGTCACTTTGCACAGACGGAGTACAAGCAAGGAGATCCAAACCGAGGCAGCACAATGTTCGAGAACGTTTTGACAACTTATCCTCACAGACTGGATCTGTGGGCGGTTTATCTGGATAAGACCATTGCTCTCAATGACCACCAGCAGTCTAGGTAAGGGAAAATAGCTGCTCTTCAAGCTGACAACTTATCTGGGTAATATTTTCGTGAATATAATGTCGATTGAGTACACTTTTCATCAATAAATTGCTACGGATTCGTGATCTAGAAAAGTTAAAAACATAAATTTAATGATAAATATGCATGTAATTTTGATCATTACCTAAGCCTGTGTTATTGATATCTGGTTGATTGCTTTTACCATGATTTAATCGAGTTTCTCTCTCAGGTTGCTACTTGACAGAATGGTTGGACTAAAACTCCCAATAAAAAAGATGAGGTTCTTCTTCAAACGGTACATAGATTTCGAAACAGCTCACGGAGATGAAGCCAAATTGAACAGTATCAGAGAAAAAGCACAAAACTATCTCAGCTCAAACCAAGACGACTAGCGGGACATGAAAATTCGATTTTTAACTTATTTTAACCGATTTATGAGACCTGACGTTTTACGTTTTGATAAGGATAGTTTTTAACAACGATTATTTTTATCTAGGCTTGCCTAGAATAACTGATGCAGCTAACATCTTTAATTGAAACTTAACAGGTTTTAAGAATCAATATTGTTACATTCTATCGGATCGAGACTAAAGAAGCTGTTATCAACAAAGTACAGCCTATATTGTATTGGTTTATCATTTTAACTTATGATCAAAAGAAATATATTTCATTTCGCTACAATTACCTAAATTAACTTCTATTGAAAAAAGAAAAACGCTTTCTTGAAATCACGTGAATTTTATGGATTGTTCGAGCATTAAATCTCAATATGGACCAGGTTTATGAGTCCATCCAATCTGTCAAATTAGTGTTCAGAAATTTTCATATTTAAAAATGGGACAGAAATTAGAAAATATAAAATTTTCGTTTAATTAAACTACAGTGTGCTTCATCCGACCGAAATCAATCCTCCTTTCAATCGTGCGATTTATAGTATAGACTTTTTAAAATACAACTTTTCGTTTTGTTAAGCTTTCTGCTGTGGGCTACCTCCGACAGAAATCAAACTTTTAGCACCTCAATCGTGTCATATGGCATCTAAAGTTGACTTACTAATTGGTTTCTGGTGACAAAATCTGTTGAAACTGTAAAGGGTGTAAAATTTCGGTCCTGGAAATTTCATCTTCAAAAACTGAAAATGGGACAGAGATTTGGAGAATATGATTTTGCAATTTTATTCGGTATTTAGGCTTCCAGTACCTCAATTTGGTTTCTTACCATCATCAATTAACTGACTTATTGGTTTCTGGGCAAACATTTCATCTAATCTTTCAAATTTGTGTTCAGAAAATTTCACATTTGAAAATGGGACAGACTTTTTAAAATACAACTTTTCGTTTTGTTAAGCTTTCTGCTGTGGGCTTCCTCCGACAGAAATCAAACTTTTAGCACCTCAATCGTGTCATATGGCATCTAAAGTTGACTTACTAATTGGTTTCTGGTGACAAAATCAGTCGAAACTCGAAACTGTAAAATTTCGGTCCTGGAAATTTCATCTTCAAAAACTGAAAATGGGACAGGGATTTGGAGAATATGATTTTGCAATTTTATTCGGGATTTTGACTTCCAGTACCCCAATTTGGTTTCGTACCATCATCAATTAACTGACTAATTGGTTTCTGGGCAAAAATTTTATCTTATCTGTAAAATTTGTCTTCAGAAAATTTCACATTTGAAAATGGGACAGACTTTTTAAAATACAACTTTTCGTTTTGTTAAGCTTTCTGCTGTGGGCTTCCTCCGACAGAAATCAAACTTCCAGCACCTCAATCGTGTCATATGGCATCTAAAGTTGACTTACTAATTGGTTTATGGTGACAAAATCAGTCGAAACTGTAAAATTTCGGTCCTGGAAATTTCATCTTCAAAAACTGAAAATGGGACAGAGATTTGGAGAATATGATTTCGCAATTTTATTCGGTGTTTTGACTTCCAATACGGATGATGATTAATCACTCTACACTCGACTGTCACGTGACTTTTTCAACCCGTTCTCTAGCTGGTCCTGAACGACTATTCGAAACCCTAACCCTCTAATCTGATCCCAACCCTAACCCTAACCCAATCCTTAGCAAAAGCATATGCTGAAACCCTAACCCTAACGAGAAATTATAATAACTTCCTTATACGGTCATATCACGTGATCAAGACAGTTTTTCGCCAATATCTCGTCAGGGGAGCTTTTAACCCCTATGTCATGGGGGTTGATTCGGAATCAGCGTCCGAAAATACATCGATTGAAGTTGGTTTCAACTGTCGGGGACCCTTTTAGAACAATCTCGAAGATCGACTGTAGAGTGATTTAGCACGCTCGTTCCAATACCTCAATTTGGTTTTGAACCATCATCAATTAACTGACTAATTGGTTTCTGGGCAAAAATTTTATCTTATCTGTAAAATTTGTCTTCAGAAAATTTCACATTTAAAAATGGGACAGACTTTTGAAAATACAACTTTTCGTTTTGTTAAGCTTTCTGCTGTGGGCTTCCTCCGACAGAAATCAAACTTCCAGCACCTCAATCGTGTCATATGGCATCTTAAGTTGACTTACTAATTGGTTCATGGTGACAAAATCTGTTGAAACTGTAAAATTTCGGTCCTGGAAATTTCATCTTCAAAAACTGAAAATGGGACAGAGATTTGGACAATATGATTTTGCAATTTTATTCGGGATTTTGACTTCCAGTACCTCAATTTGGTTTCGTACCATCATCAAATAACTAACTAATTGGTTTCTGGGCAAACATTTCATCTTATCTGTAAAATTTGTGTTCAGAAAATTTCACATTTGAAAATGGGACAGACTTTTGAAAATACAACTTTTCGTTTTGTTAAGCTTTCTGCTGTGGGCTTCCTCCGACAGAAATCAAACTTCCAGCACCTCAATCGTGTCATATGGCATCTAAAGTTGACTTACTAATTGGTTTATGGTGACAAAATCAGTCGAAACTGTAAAATTTCGGTCCTGGAAATTTCATCTTCAAAAACTGAAAATGGGACAGAGATTTGGAGAATATGATTTTGCAATTTTATTCGGGATTTTGACTTCCACTTCCAGTACCTCAATTTGGTCTCGTACCATCATCAATTAACTGACTCATTGGTTTCTGTGCAAATATTTTATCTAATCTGTAAAATTTGTGTTCAGAAAATTTCACATTTGAAAATGGGACAGACTTTTTAAAATACAACTTTTCGTTTTGTTAAGCTTTCTGCTGTGGGCTTCCTCCGACAGAAATCAAACTTCCAGCACCTTAATCGTGTCATATGGCATCTTAAGTTGACTTACTAATTGGTTTATGGTGACAAAATCAGTCGAAACTGTAAAATTTCGGTCCTGGAAAATTCATCTTCAAAAACTGAAAAAGGGACAGAGATTTGGAAAATATGATTTTGCAATTTTATTCGGGATTTTGACTTCCAGTACCTCAATTCGGTTTCTTACCATCATATATTAACTGACTAATTGGTTTTGGGGCAAACATTTTATTTTATCTGTAAAATTTGTCTTCAGAAAATTTCACATTTGAAAATTGGACAGACTTTTGAAAATACAACTTTTCGTTTTGTTAAGCTTTCTGTTGTGGGCTTCCTCCGACAGAAATCAAACTTCCAGCACCTCAATCGTGTCATATGACATCTTAAGTTGACTTACTAATTGGTTTATGGTGACAAAATCAGTCGAAACTGTAAAATTTCGGTCCTGGAAATTTCATCTTCAAAAACTGAAAAAGGGACTGAGATTTGGAGAATATAATTTTGCAATTTTATTCGGGATTTTGACTTCCAGTACCTCAATTTGGTTTCGTACCATCATCAATTAACTGACTAATTGGTTTCTGGGCAAACATTTCATCTAATTTTTCAAATTTGTGTTCAGAAAATTTCACATTTGAAAATGGGACAGACTTTTTAAAATACAACTTTTCGTTTTGTTAAGCTATCTGCTGTGGGCTTCCTCCGACAGAAATCAAACTTTTAGCACCTCAATCGTGTCATATGGCATCTAAAGTTGACTTACTAATTGGTTTATGGTGACAAAATCAGTCGAAACTGTAAAATTTCGGTCCTGGAAATTTCATCTTCAAAAACTGAAAATGGGACCGAGATTTGGAGAATATGATTTTGCAATTTTATTCGGGATTTTGACTTCCAGTACTTCAATTTGGTTTCGTACCATCATCAATTAACTGACTAATTGGTTTCTGGGCAAAAATTTTATCTTATCTGTAAAATTTGTCTTCAGAAAATTTCACATTTGAAAATGGGACAGACTTTTGAAAATACAACTTTTCGTTTTGTTAAGCTTTCTGCTGTGGGCTTCCTCCGACAGAAATCAAACTTCCAGCACCTCAATCGTGTCATATGGCATCTTTAGTTGACTTACTAATTGGTTTATGGTGAAAAAATCTGTTGAAACTGTAAAATTTCGGTCCTGGAAATTTCATCTTCAAACACTGAAAATGGGACAGAGATTTGGACAATATGATTTTGCAATTTTATTCGGGATTTTGACTTCCAGTACCTCAATTTGGTTTCGTACCATCATCAATTAACTAACTTATTGGTTTCTGGGCAAACATTTCATCTTATCTGTAAAATTTGTGTTCAGAAAATTTCACATTTGAAAATGGGACAGACTTTTGAAAATACAACTTTTCGTTTTGTTAAGCTTTCTGCTGTGGGCTTCCTCCGACAGAAATCAAACTTCCAGCACCTCAATCGTGTCATATGGCATCTGAAGTTGACTTACTAATTGGTTTATGGTGACAAAATCAGTCGAAACTGTAAAATTTCGGTCCTGGAAATTTCATCTTCAAAAACTGAAAATGGGACAGAGATTTGGAGAATATGATTTTGCAATTTTATTCGGGATTTTGACTTCCAGTACCTCAATTTGGTTTCGTACCATCATCAATCAACTGACTAATTGGTTTCGGGGCAAACAATTTATTTTATCTGTAAAATTTGTCTTCAGAAAATTTCACATTTGAAAATGGGACAGACTTTTGAAAATACAACTTTTCGTTTTGTTAAGCTTTCTGCTGTGGGCTTCCTCCGACAGAAATCAAACTTCCAGCACCTCAATCGTGTCATATGGCATCTGAAGTTGACTTACTAATTGGTTTATGGTGACAAAATCAATCGAAACTGTAAAATTTCGGTCCTGGAAATTTCATCTTCAAAAACTGAAAATGGGACAGAGATTTGGAGAATATGATTTTGCAATTTTATTCGGGATTTCGACTTCCAGTACCTCAATTTGGTTTCGTACCATCATCAATTAACTGACTAATTGGTTTTGGGGCAAGCATTTTATTTTATCTGTAAAATTTGTCTTCAGAAAATTTCACATTTGAAAATGGGACAGACTTTTGAAAATACAACTTTTCGTTTTGTTAAGCTTTCTGCTGTGGGCTTCCTCCGACAGAAATCAAACTTCCAGCACCTTAATCGTGTCATATGGCATCTTAATTTGACTTACTAATTGGTTTATGGTGACAAAATCAGTCGAAACTGTAAAATTTCGGTCCTGGAAATTTCATCTTCAAAAACTGAAAATGGGACAGAGATTTGGAGAATATGATTTTGCAATTTTATTCGGGATTTTGACTTCCAGTACCTCAATTTGGTTTCGTACCATCATCAATTAAATGACTAATTGGTTACTGGGCAAACATTTCATATTATCTGTAAAATTTGTCTATTTTAAAAAGTCTGTCCCATTTTCAAATGTGAATATGAGTTTGCAATTTTATTCGGGATTTTGACTTCCAGTACCTCAATTTGGTTTCGTACCATCATCAATTAACTGACTAATTGGTTTCTGGGCAAACATTTCATCTAATCTTTCAAATTTGTGTTCAGAAAATTTCACATTTGAAAATGGGACAGACTTTTTAAAATACAACTTTTCGTTTTGTTAAGCTTTCTGCTGTGGGCTTCCTCCGACAGAAATCAAACTTTTAGCACCTCAATCGTGTCATATGGCATCTAAAGTTGACTTACTAATTGGTTTCTGGTGACAAAATCAGTCGAAACTGTAAAATTTCGGTCCTGGAAATTTCATCTTCAAACACTGAAAATGGGACAGGGATTTGGAGAATATGATTTTGCAATTTTATTCGGGATTTTGACTTCCAGTACTTCAATTTGGTTTCGTACCATCATCAAATAACTGACTAATTGGTTTCTGGGCAAAAATTGTATCTTATCTGTAAAATTTGTCTTCAGAAAATTTCACATTTGAAAATGGGACAGACTTTTGAAAATACAACTTTTCGTTTTGTTAAGCTTTCTGCTGTGGGCTTCCTCCGACAGAAATGAAACTTTTAGCACCTCAATCGTGTCATATGGCATCTAAAGTTGACTTACTAATTTGTTTATGGTGAAAAAATCTGTTGAAACTGTAAAATTTCGGTCCTGGAAATTTCATCTTCAAAAACTGAAAATGGGACCGAGATTTGGAAAATATAATTTTGCAATTTTATTCGGGATTTTGACTTCCAGTACCTCAATTTGGTTTCGTACCATCATCAATTAACTGACTAATTGGTTTCTGGGCAAACATTTCATCTAATTTTTCAAATTTGTGTTCAGAAAATTTCACATTTGAAAATGGGACAGACTTTTGAAAATACAACTTTTCGTTTTGTTAAGCTATCTGCTGTGGGCTTCTTCCGACAGAAATCAAACTTTTAGCACCTCAATCGTGTCATATGGCATCTAAAGTTGACTTACTAATTGGTTTATGGTGACAAAATCAGTCGAAACTGTAAAATTTCGGTCCTGGAAATTTCATCTTCAAAAACTGAAAATGGGACCGAGATTTGGAGAATATGATTTTGCAATTTTATTCGGGATTTTGACTTCCAGTACTTCAATTTGGTTTCGTACCATCATCAATTAACTGACTAATTGGTTTCTGGGCAAAAATTGTATCTTATCTGTAAAATTTGTCTTCAGAAAATTTCACATTTGAAAATGGGACAGACTTTTGAAAATACAACTTTTCGTTTTGTTAAGCTTTCTGCTGTGGGCTTCCTCCGACAGAAATCAAACTTCCAGCACCTCCAATCGTGTCATATGGCATCTGAAGTTGACTTACTAATTGGTTTATGGTGACAAAATCAGTCGAAACTGTAAAATTTCGGTCCTGGAAATTTCATCTTCAAAAACTGAAAATGGGACAGAGATTTGGAGAATATGATTTTGCAATTTTATTCGGGATTTTGACTTCCAGTACCTCAATTTGGTTTCGTACCATCATCAATCAACTGACTAATTGGTTTCGGGGCAAACATTTTATTTATCTGTAAAATTTGTCTTCAGAAAATTTCACATTTGAAAATGGGACAGACTTTTGAAAATACAACTTTTCGTTTTTGTTAAGCTTTCTGCTGTGGGCTTCCTCCGACAGAAATCAAACTTCCAGCACCTTAATCGTGTCATATGGCATCTAAAGTTGACTTACTAATTGGTTTATGGTGACAAAATCAGTCGAAACTGTAAAATTTCGGTCCTGGAAATTTCATCTTCAAAAACTGAAAAAGGGACAGAGATTTGGAAAATATGATTTTGCAATTTTGTTCGGGATTTTGACTTCCAGTGCCTAAATTTGGTTTCGTACCATCATCAATTAACTGACTAATTGGTTACTGGGCAAACATTTTATTTTATCTGTAAAATTTGTCTTCAGAAAATTTCACATTTGAAAATGGGACAGACTTTTTAAAATACAACTTTTCGTTTTGTTAAGCTTTCTGCTGTGGGCTTCCTCCGACAGAAACCAAACTTCCAGCACCTTAATCGTGTCATATGGCATCTTAATTTGACTTACTAATTGGTTTATGGTGACAAAATCAGTCGAAACTGTAAAATTTCGGTCCTGGAAATTTCATCTTCAAAAACTGAAAATGGGACAGAGATTTGGAGAATATGATTTTGCAATTTTATTCGGGATTTTGACTTCCAGTACCTCAATTTGGTTTCGTACCATCATCAATTAAATGACTAATTGGTTACTGGGCAAACATTTCATATTATCTGTAAAATTTGTCTATTTTAAAAAGTCTGTCCCATTTTCAAATGTGAATATGAGTTTGCAATTTTATTCGGGATTTTGACTTCCAGTACCTCAATTTGGTTTCGTACCATCATCAATTAACTGACTAATTGGTTTCTGGGCAAACATTTCATCTAATCTTTCAAATTTGTGTTCAGAAAATTTCACATTTGAAAATGGGACAGACTTTTTAAAATACAACTTTTCGTTTTGTTAAGCTTTCTGCTGTGGGCTTCCTCCGACAGAAATCAAACTTTTAGCACCTCAATCGTGTCATATGGCATCTAAGGTTGACTTACTAATTGGTTTCTGGTGACAAAATCAGTCGAAACTGTAAAATTTCGGTCCTGGAAATTTCATCTTCAAACACTGAAAATGGGACAGGGATTTGGAGAATATGATTTTGCAATTTTATTCGGGATTTTGACTTCCAGTACTTCAATTTGGTTTCGTACCATCATCAAATAACTGACTAATTGGTTTCTGGGCAAAAATTGTATCTTATCTGTAAAATTTGTCTTCAGAAAATTTCACATTTGAAAATGGGACAGACTTTTGAAAATACAACTTTTCGTTTTGTTAAGCTTTCTGCTGTGGGCTTCCTCCGACAGAAATGAAACTTTTAGCACCTCAATCGTGTCATATGGCATCTAAAGTTGACTTACTAATTGGTTTATGGTGACAAAATCTGTTGAAACTGTAAATTTTCGGTCCTGGAAATTTCATCTTCAAAAACTGAAAATGGGACAGAGATTTGGAAATAGAATTTTGAAAAATTTTACTTCCAACCTTTTGGTTTGATTCCCCTAATTTTTCAAATTTATTAAATTTGGTTTGAAAAACAATTAAAAGGGGCCAATTTGAAAATTACCCCGTTATAAACTTCCTTCCCGCTTGTTTTCTTCCCCGCATTTCACCCAAAAACCTTTATCCTGAATGGACCACTAGTGTTGTTAATAAAGGAAAATTGTTTAAAAACAAGGAAAAGGGAAAATTTCGTTTTGATTTTCCCCAACTTAATTCAAAAAAATTTTAAAAAAAAGAAAAATGGAAAAAAATTTTATTGGGAATTTTGGTGGAATATTTTTGTTAACATTAAATTTAAAATGTTTGGGCCCGTTCGGGGACAAAAATCTTTAATAAACTTAAATTTTTTTCAAAACTTTCAAAACAAATATTAATTTTTAAATTTTTTAAAAAACCCGTAAAAATTTTGGGAAAATTTTATTTTTGGTTTTCTTCATTAAAAAAGGTGAAAACACAATTTTTGAAAATGGAACATTTTTTAAAATTTTTTTTTTTTTTTTTTGAACAAAATTTGGTTTTTTTATTTTAATTTTTTATTTTTAATAAAATTTGGGGTAAATTTTAAAAACTAAAATCAAAAACAATAAAACATTAAACCCCAATTTCCCACATTTAGGGAAAAATTCCGGAAATCATTTTTATTTTTTCCCTCAAAAAAACCAAATAACCCCCAACGAACCCCGAAAAAATTATTTCCTTTTTTGCTTAAATTTTTTTAAAAACATTACAAGATCACGGGGCGGACAGGGCGTCTCATAAATTGGTGAGCGTGATGTCCTGAGGAGCAGGTGTGTGATGTCAGGATTACGTGGGCGAAGTGTGGTTTTTTTTAAAATAAATACCGTTGACTTTTTTAGTTTTTATTTTACACCTACAGATGAGAATAAATGCTGGAAAGAATCTAAAGACGTACAATTATAACAGAGTAACTACATTAAACCCCAGATTTACCGTAACAGAATAGGGTAAGGAGAATCTTACGGGTAAATCAGGGTTTGATCGTGTTTTGCTGTACATCCAAACAACCGACAATCCCCCTCATCGAACCCACGAAACAATAAGTAGATAATTAACTATCGTCATTAAATTAAATTATCATTAATAACCCTTACAAGACATGATAACCAGCTGAACATTCCACAGGTCCTAACCAGAGGACTGGAGTCTCTACAACGGCCGTTATAGTGGAGGATATATAAACCGTAAACCACGTGACCTGGTTGGTCACCATGGGTCACGTGGTTACCCATGGTCAACGTGTCACGTGTCACATCCTCCTGTGAGGGTGCCTGTGTCGTCCGGTCCACACTATAAGGGTCTCCGGGGAGCGGGTAAAGGAGGAGGAGCTTCCCTGTATTAGTACTTGCTCCCGTACAAACTCTCACGGGGAAGGAGGGGTTAATCAGCGCCATAGTTGGAACAGATCTCATGCAAACCATATAAGCTTGTAAAAGCAAAACGAAAACATTTCCAGCTTGATAATTGTAGATGATACGGGATACAGACGGGTGGCCATACCTATTACCTTCAGACTTATTCGGAAATAATACGTTCAAATGCATTGTGTCCGAGCTTTATCAATTACTACTAAGCATACCAATTGTTCAATATAAACCGGTTTAAACTGAAATTTCATCTTCAAACACAGAAAATGGGACAGGGATCTGGAGAATATGAATTTTTTGCCAATTTTATTCGGTATTTGACATTCCATCACCCCCAATTTGGATTACGTACCCATCATCAATTAACAGACTAATTTGGTTTCGTGGGCAAAAATTTTATCTATCTGTATAATTTGTCTTCAAAAATTTCACATTTGAAAAAAGGACAGACTATTTTAAAATCAACTTTCGTTTTGTTA
Source organism: Bolinopsis microptera (assembly GCF_026151205.1). Lineage (NCBI taxonomy): Eukaryota > Metazoa > Ctenophora > Tentaculata > Lobata > Bolinopsidae > Bolinopsis > Bolinopsis microptera. The sequence continues at coordinate 3,236,829 of NC_087082.1, read as the reverse complement.
AAGCTTTCTGCTGTGGGGCTTCCTCCGACAGAAATCAAAAAACTTCCAGCACCTCAATCGTGTCCATATGGCATCTAAAGTGACTTAGTAGATTGGTTTAATTAGAACAAAATCAGTCCCGAAACTGTAAAATTTCGTCCTGAAATTTCATCTCAAAAACTGAAAATGGGACAGAGATTTGGAGAAAATGATTTCGCAATTTTATTCGTAGTATTGGACTTCCCCACTACGGATGATGATAAATCACTCTACACTCCGACTGTCAACGTGACTTTTTCAACCCGTTCTCTAGCTGGTCCTGAACGACTATTCGAAAAACCCTCACCCTCTAATCTGATCCCAACCCCTAACCCTAACTCCTATCCTTAGCAAAAGCATATGCTTAAACCCTAACCCGTAACGAGAAATTATAAAACATCCTTATAACGGTCATATCACGTGATCAAGACAGTTTTTTCGCCTATCTCGTCATGGGAGCTTTTAACCCTATGTCATGGGGTTGATTCGGAATCAGCGTCCGAAAATACATCGATTGAAGTTGGTTTTCAAACTGTCGGGGACCCTTTTAAGAACAATCTCGAAGATCGACTGTAGATATTAAAAGCAGCTCGTTTCCAATACCCTCAAATTTGGTTTTGAACCATCATCAATTAACTGACAAAATTGGTTTCTGGGCAAAAATTTTAATCTTATCTGTAAAATTTGTCTTCGAGAAAATTTCACATTTAAAAATGGGCAGACTTTTGAAAATACAATTTTTCGTTTTGTTAAGCTTTCTGCTGTGGGCTTCCTCCGACAGAAAATCAAACTTACCAGCACCTCAATCTTGTCATAATGCATCTTAAGTTGAAGCTATGACTATACTAATTGGTTCCATGGTTACAAAAATCTGTTGAAAACTGTAAATATTCGGTCTGGAAATTTCATCTTCAAAAACTGAAAATGGAACAGAGATTTGGACAATATGATATTGCAATTTTATTCGGGATTTTGACTTCCAGTACCGTCAATTAGGTTTCGTACCATCATCAATAACTAAGCTAATTGTTTTCTTTCTGGGCAAACATTTCATCTTATCTGTAAAATTTTGTGATCAGAAAATTTCACCCATTAGAACATTGGACAGACATTTTTAAAACACCTTTCGTTTTGTTAAGCTTTCTGCTGTTGGCTTCCTCCGCCAGAAATCAAACATCCAGCACCTCGAATCGTGCAAAATTGGCATCTAAAGTTGACTTACTAATTGGTTTATGGTGACAAAATCATCGAAACTGGTAACAATTTCGGTCCTGGTAATTTCATCTTTCAAAAACTGAAAATGGGACAGAGATATGGAGAATATGATTTTGCAATTTTATAATTCGGGATTTTGACTTCCACTTCCAGTACCTCATTTTGGTTTCCGTAACCATCAGCAATTAACTTGACTCAATGGTTTCTGTGCAAATATTTTAATCTAATCTGGAAAATTTTGGTTTTCAGGAAAATTTCACATTTTGAAAATGGGACAGATCTTTTTAAAATACAACTTCTATCGTTTTGTTAAAGCTTTCTGCTGTGGGCTTCCTCCGACAGAAAGAAACTTCTCACACCTCAATCGAGTCATTGCAATCTTAAGTTGACTTACTAATTTGGTTAATGGTGAAAAAATCTAGTTGAAACTGTAAAATTTCGGTCCGGGAAATTTTCATCTTCCAAACAACTGAAATGGGGACAAGAGAATTTTTTGGGGGGACAATATGATATTGCAATTTTTATTCGGGATTTTGCCTTCCAGTACCGTCAATATGGGTTCGTACCGCATCATCAATTAACTACTAATTGGTTTCTGGGCAAACATTTCATCTTATCCTGAAAAATTTGTGTTCAGAAAATTTCACAATTTGAAAATGGGCAGACTTTTGAAAAAAAATACAACTTTTCGTTTTGTATAAAGCATTTCTGCTGGTGGCTTCCTCCGACAGAAATCATACTTCCAGCACCTCAATCGGAGTCATATGGCATCTTTAGTTGACTTACAAATAGTTTAAGGTGAAAAAATCTGATGAAACTGTAAAATTTTCGGTCCTGGAAATTCATCTTTCAAAAACTGAAAATTGGACCGGATTATGGAGAATATGGAGTTTGCAATTTTAATCGGGATTTTGACTTCCAGTAACCGGGTAGGGGGGGGGGACAATTGTGTCAGATGGTTTCGTACCATCATCACATAACAACTAATTGGATTCTGGCAAGGGCTGCTGATTAGATAGGGACACACACAGAGGGAGCGGTGGGCCTGTAAAAGTTGTGTTCAGGGGTGTGGAAAATTTCACATTTGATATGAAAATGGGGGGGGGATGGGGGGGGGGTGGTGTGTGTCTGCGGGTCTGGGGGGGATGGGGACGGGGGGAGAGGGGGGGAGTGACGGAATCGCAGGTGCAGGCTAGTGATATGGGGTCGGATGGTGGATGTGGAGGATGTATTGGGGGGGATGAAGTCTGGGGGCGGCGTGATTGGGGTGCTGCTGGTGGCTTCTCCGACAGAAATCCAAAACTCTCCAGCACCGGTGTAGGGCAATGTAGCGTTAGGGTGGGAGCGAGGCGGTATGGCATCGGTGAAGGCGGTTAGACGTCTTGGGGGAGTAGCGAGAGGCGGGGCAGCTGGAGTGGGGTTAATGGTGACAAAATCAGTCGAAACTCGTGGGATGGGAAGGGAGAGGGGGGTGGGGGAGGGAGCGGTCCTGGAAATATCCATCTTCAAAAACGGAAACATGGGACAAGAATTGGGAGAATATGAATTTTGCAATTTTATTCGGGATTTTGAAACTTCCACTTCCATACCCTCAATTTGGTTTCGTCGGTACCATCATCAAATTAACTGACTCATTGGTTTCTGGGTCTGTGCAAATATATTATCTAATCTGTAAAATTTGGAGTTCAGAAAATTTCACAGTTTGAAAATGGACAGAACCTTTTTTAAAATACAACTATTCGTTTTGTTAAGCTTTCTGCTGTGGGCTTCCTCCGGACAGAAATGAAACTTCCAGCAACCTCAATCGTGTCATACGGCATCTTTAGTTGACCTTACTAATTTGGTTTATGGTGAAAAAATCTGTTGAAACTGTAAATTTTCGGTCCGGAAATTTCTTCTTCAAACACTGAAAATGGGACAGAGATTGGACAATTGATTTTGCAATTTTATTCGGGTTTTGACTTTCCAGTACCTCAAGTATTGGTTTCCGTACATCATCAATTAACTAACAAAATTGTTTCTGGCAAACATTTCAATCTTATCTGTAAAATTTGAGTTCAGAAAATTTCACAACAATTGAAAATGGGACAGACTATTTAAACTACAACTTTTTCGTTTTTGTTAAGCCGTTCTGCTGTGGGCCTTCCTCCGACAAAATCCAACTTCCTAGCACCTCAATCGGTGTCATATGCATCTTTAGGTTGCCTTACAAATTGGTTTATGGTGACAAAATCCGTCGACACTGTAAAATTTCGGTCCTGGAATCTTACAACATCATCCAAAACAGAAAATGGGACAGAGATTTGGAGAATATGATTTTGCAATTTTATTCGGGAATTTTGACTTCCACTTCCAGTAACCTCCAATTAGTTTCGGACCATCATCAATTAACTGAACTCATTGGTTTCTGTGCCGAATAGTTTACTAATACAGTAAACTTTGTGTTTCAGAAAATTTGCACATTTGAAAAGGGACCGACTTTTTAAAATACAACTTTTCAGCGTTGTTAAGCTTTCGGCTGAGGTGCTTCCTCCGACAGAAACGAAACTTCCAGCACCTCAAACGTGACATATGGGCATCCTTTAGTTGACTTACAATTGGTATATGTGAAAAAATCTGTTGAAACTGTAAAATTTCGGTCCTGGAAAATTCCTCTTCTAAACACTGAAAATGGGACCAGAGATTTGGACAATATGATTTTTGGGCAATTTTCTTCGGGATTTTGACTTCCAGTACCCAATTTGGGTTTCGTACCATCATCAAATTAACTAAACTAATGGTTTCTGGGCAAACATTTCATCTAATCATTCAAATTTGTGTTCAGAAAATTTCACATTTGAAAATTGGACAGACTTGTATAAAATACAACTTTTGCGTTTTGTTACGCTTTCTGCTGTGGGCTTCCTCCGACAGAAATGAAACTTCCGCACCTCAATCGTGTCCATATGGCATCTTAAGTTGGACTTATCTAAAATTGTTTATGGAAAAAATCGTTGAAACTGTAAAATTTTTCGGTCCTGGAAATTTCATCATCACAACGGCACTGAAAATGGGACCGGCGCAATGTGACGAAAAATGATTTTGCAATTTTAATCGGATTTTTGACTTCCAGTACCTCAATATTGGTTTCGTATACCAACATCAAAATCACAAACTAAATTGGTTCTGGGCAAAACATATCATCTATAACTGTAAAATTAGTTTTTCAGAAAATTTCACAATTGAAAATGTTACAGAACTTTTTAAAAAACAACTTTATCGTTTTGTTTAGCATTCTGGCTGTGGGCTTTCCTCCGACAGAAATCCAACTTCCAGCACCTCCAATCGAGTCATAAGGCATCCTTAAGTTGACGTTCCTAATTGTTATGGTGGAAAAAATCTGTTGAAACTGTACATTTTTACTGTCCTGAAATTCATCATCAAAACACTGAAAATGGGAAACCGAGATTTGGAGAAAATGAGTTTGCAATTTTATTCGGGATTATTTGACTTCCAGTACAGTCAATTTTGTTTCGTACCATCATCAATTAGACTGACTAATTGGTTTCTGTTCTGGGCAAACATTTTCATCAATCTATCAAATTTGTGTTCAAGAAAATTTCACAATTGAAATGGGACATACTTTTAAATACAACATTTCGTTTGTTAAGCTTTCTGCCTTGTGGGCTTCCTCCGACAGACATCAAACTTCCAGCACCTCAATCGTGACAAATGGCATCTTAATTTTGACTACTACTTGGGTTTCTGGTGACAAAATCAGACGAAACTGTAAAATTTCGGTCCTGGAAATTTCATCTTCAAACACATGAAAATGGGAAGAGATTTGGACAATATGATTTTGCAATTTTTATTTCGGGATTTTGACTTCCAGAACTCAATTTGGTTTTCGTACCATCATCAAATAACTGACTAATTAGTTTCGGGCAAAAATTGTATCTTATACATCGAGTAAAATTTTTGTCTTCAGAAAATTTCACAGTTGAAAATGGGACAACTATTGAAATCCAACTATTTCGGTTTGTTTAAGCTTTCTGCTGTTGGGCTTTCCTCCGAAAAACCAAACAGAAATGAAACTTTTAGCACCTCAATCGTGTCAAAGGCAATTCTAAATTGAACTTACTAATTGGTTTTATGGTGACAAAATCTGGTTGAAACTGTCAATTTTTTCGGTCCTGGAAATTTCAATCTTCAAAAACTCTGAAAAATAGGACAGAGATTTGGAACAATCTTCACTTGTAAAAAATGAACTACACGAGACTGGCTTTGAGTTTGATGTCTCTCAAATGTCAAATGATATAATATTTGGTTTGATACAACAATTAAACGTGGTCCATTAGCTACGTCATTAGCCACGTTATTAGCTACGTCATTAGCTACGTCATTACCTACGTCATTGTTGCACAAAGTACGTTT